>NC_037686.1:61671205-61923250 GCF_003255815.1 Theropithecus gelada
ATGTTATGTCTTTTAAGGACGTAGCAGTTTTGGCTTGTTAGCAAAGACCGAAAATCCAATTGAACAAAATTTTCTTTAAAAATTTTAAAACATATTAATTCATAAGAAATAAGAATTAAACATAGATACATTTAAGTAGCAATTTAAGGAGCCAATTATTTTGATTCCTATTTTTGCAATGTTAATCTAAGTTTATTCTTAAATATCATAATACATGTATCTATCTTTCTCTTTTCTTAGAATCATGCAATAAAATAGTGATGGGTGATTAAATAACTCCTAGGACAAAGAAGCAAGATTACAAATAAAGTTTCGTCTGCTTCTGTAGTCATTAACAAAGAGCTGTATAAAAACAGTAAAACAAGGACTACATTACTGAAATTTAAGAAAAGTAACACATCCTGCATCTGACCCAGTGATACGTCCATATATGATTCCCTAAAAAAAGGTCTTACAGTTTTTAGTTAATCTTTGAAAAAATTCCTGAGAAATGCGCAGGTTTAAGAAGTGGAAATTCTTACCCACATCAAGTGTGGGATGAGGACAATGGGTTGGCAATGGATTGACAATGCTTAAGTAGTCTTTATATCTGGTCCACCAAAATCCATAGACAATCATTCATTTAGTCCTTAATAAGGCACTGTTTTTCAAATCTGAAGTAACTGGCAGCAGATCACACAAGCACAGGAATTTCCAAGTACTGTTCTGAGTCAGAATCTGGTGTCCCCTTTCTTTATCTTTCATTTTGGATACTTTGTTTTGCCAGCTGAGAAATACCTTTCCAAAGAAATCAAAAGGTATGAGTCTGGCTGGTGTGCCACGGGCCCCAGTTGAAACTGACATGTTAGATAGTCAGGAGGTAATAGTTCAGAGAAAGCAAAATTTTGACTTTGGGAATTAAAACAAAAAAAAAGATACTGTTTTGAACTTTTGTAATTTATTATTTTGTAAGATCTGGTACATATTACTTCATTATTTTACATAGCACCGATTGGAGAGGCAAAGATAAATGCTGTTTTTCCCCATTTCATGGATAAGAATATTAAAACAGAGATATTAAACTGAAGTACACGCTTTGTTAAATGCAAATTACAGAACCAGAAATGTAATATGCTCCTTGAAATAATTTTGAAGATGATATTTTCTCTTATTAGCTGGGTAAAATCCATACTAGGCTAAAATTCATCATTATGTAGAACTTTGCGTTCTGTTTCTGCTTTGCTGTTAATTTGCTGAAGTGAGGAAACTCTTTTCTTGTAGTGTTATGGACTGAATGTATGTGTCCTCCCAAACCTCATATGTGAAGCTCTAACCCCTGGGAGGTAAGACCTTTGGGAGGTAATTAATCTTAAATGAAGTCATGAAGGGGGAGCTCCTATAATGAGGTTAGTGCCATTTTAAGAGGAAAACACCAGAACCTTCTTTCTGAGCCATGTGAGGATACAGCCAGCTGGCAGCCGTCTGCAAGCCAGGAAGAGAGCCCTCACTAAGGAGGAATCCACTGTTACCTTGTTCTCAGACTTCTAGCCTCCAGAACTGTGAAAAATAAATGCTTGTTGTTTAAGCTCACCAGTCAATGGTATTCTGCTGTAGCAGCCCAAGCTGATGAAAACGCTTGCAGATCCACGTAATACTGACCAAAGTTGCTTCAATCATGATACCAGAACTTCATGCAAACTATCTTTACTATGATTTTTAGAAGCAGTAAAAGGTCGTAGTATCTCTCTGAAAAGCTCATTCATATCATTAGACATATTTTACAAAGAATAGTGTAATAACAGTTGCTTACGGTCATATACAATTTTACACAAAAATTATCAAGATTTATGCTAAATATATTCAAGTTTTTCTTCCACAAAACACATTTTGGTAAAAGGTAAATCATTTATGACAAAATATTTGCAAGTTTTAAAAAATTGATATTTATTTATTTATCTTAGGTATATTGAATGAAGAATTAAAATTTGGATTTCAAGTCATTATCATTATACTTATATATAGTTTAGAATAAAATATAAAAATGATAGTAGTTGAAACATTTATTTTTGGAGGTTGACATTTTTCTAAATCTTTTTTTGTGGTTTATCAATCATCAATATGCAATTTAAACTATCAGGCTAATTTATTACAACTGATAATCACATAATGGATAGTATTACAAACCCATTCTCTAATGGAAGTCTATAGCAATTTACAATCAGAGAAGAACTTTAAAGAATAAAGTTATTGATTCCCTGTTGCATAATAGGAATTATTAAACCGATAATAAACCAAGGTCTCCACTGAAGGCAGCAAAGACAGATGGATTTTACTATCATAGGGACAGTAGTTACTCCCCTAATGATAGCCTTTTCCAGGGTTTAACTACTTATTCTGCCAGAGGATTCTATTGGTTTCACTGAATTTATATTCTAATTTTCAGATCAGAAGAGCAGCTGGTAAATATCACCTCGAATAAACTTTCTGTACTTAAACATGTACAGTCATGACATTATTATTTGTCTTTTACCAGGGGTCTGAAGCTGAGTGCCTTATAAATTTTATATTCTCTTATTTTACATTACTGATTACTCTCCTTTGAAAGATTGCACAATTTATAAATTATTTAGCACGTAACTACTCAATAGGAAATTAAAATATTTAGTTACCAAAGTCAAAATCACAGAAGTTCAATGTGTTGAGATTTGATATTTTTGTTTAATGTAAATTAAATATGGATGAACAAATTATTTTTCTTGCCTTAAAATATCATATAACCTATACTTTTAGGTTAAAACAATATAATTAGATATATAAATATTATTTCTTATTTTATTTAATTAATATTTATGGGATTAGTATGCACTGAACACATGAGATATAGTGTTATCTCTGTCAAGCAGCTTTCAGGCTGATGAGGGAAATACGGATAAGAATTTCTTAAACTATTATAACAAGTAATAGAAGTTATTACTAAGGCATAATTTTAATTGAAAGAAAGGGGAATGAGGTAGTAAGGGATAGGTGAAATGTAAGATGGAATTGATGGCTGAATTTGGTGGCTCACACCTGTAATCCCAGAACTTTGGGAGGCTGAGGTGGGTGGATCACCTGAGGTCGGGAGTTAGAGACCAGCCTGACCAACACTGAGAAACTCCGTCTCTACTAAAAATACAAACTTTGTTAGGCATGGTGGTGCATGCCTGTAATCATAGCTACCCAGGAGGCTGAGGTAGGAGAATTGCTTGAACCCGGAGGCAGAGGCTGCGGTGAGCCGAGATCGTGTCATTGCACTCCAGCCTGGGCAACAAGAGCGAAACTCCATCTCAAAAAAACAAAAAAAGATTGAATTGATGGGTAAATATGTTTTTCATAAGCACAGAAGTGGATGAAAGCTATTATAGAGTGAGAGGAGAATAATCAAAGAAAAGGATCATACAAATTTTGATGTATATTAATTCTGAGTAAGAGGATGACATATATGTAGCGAACTATAAGCCAGAAATGAAGATGAGTCAAGGGTAAGTTTACTGAGAAAACAATGTGTTATGTTTAGGAAACTAAGTAATTCCTAGAACATAGGAATTGAAAGAATAGGGTGGGAGCTGTCACTGTAATCAACTCTATATGGAATGTCAAAGAGGTTAGACTTTATTTGATAAGTAATGGGGAGCCATTGAAGATGTTTAAGCAAGAGAACAGCCTGGTATGGCTTACTGTGTTACTACATTACTATGGAGCAGTGTGTAGATGAATTTCTTGTAAGTAATACCAGACTGAGTTGAATATTTATATAGAAAATAATGAAGTTGCCGGGCGCGGTGGCTCAAGCCTGTAATCCCAGCACTTTGGGAGGCCGAGACGGGCGGATCACGAGGTCAGGAGATCGAGACCATCCTGGCTACCACGGTGAAACCCCGTCTCTACTAAAAATACAAAAAACTAGCCGGGCGAGGTGGCGGGCGCCTGTAGTCCCAGCTACTCCGGAGGCTGAGGCAGGAGAATGGCGCAAACCCGGGAGGCGGAGCTTGCAGTGAGCTAAGATCCGGCCACTGCACTCCAGCCCGGGCTACAGAGCAAGACTCCGTCTCAAAAAAAAAAAAAAAAAAAAAAAAAAAGAAAATAATGAAGTTATTTAATTTATTTATTTTTAATACCCTATCTTAAAAAATGATAAGTAATTACAAGCATACATATAAAAGGCAAAAATAAAAAAAAACTTTTGGTAGATACATAAGATATTTTCATGGCAGATTTGAATTTTTAAACAAATCCATAAAATTCTCCAAACAAAAAGGAAAATGCTGATAACTGTTTTTATTAAAAACTCAATAGATTTTCAATAAAAATTTGACAACATCCTGCATTAGTCAGCTTAAGCTGCCACAAGAAATGCCATAGACTGGGTGGCTTAAACAATCAGAATTCATTTTTTAACAGTTCTGGAGGATTGAAATTCTAAGACCAAGATGCTAGCTGGTTGGGTTCCTGGTGAGGGCTCTCTTCCTGGCTTGCAGTTAGCCACCTGCCTTCATACTGTCTCTTCACGTGGCACAGAGAGAGAAAGATAGAAAGCTCTCTGCCATCTCTCCTTATAAGGATGCTCTTCCCATCAGGAAGACTTCACCTACCTGATCTCATCTAAGCCTTATTACCTCCCAAAGGTCCCATCTCCAAATAACATCACATTGGGGGTTAGGGGTTCAACATATGAGTTTGAAGGAAACCCAATGAGGTCCATAGCACACTGCATCTTCTGCTTCTCTCCTCTCATTTTCTCCAACCCTATGGTTCCTCCTGGAATGATTGCCAGATAACCTCCCTCCAATCAAAGCATTGGGCTCTGATTTCAACAAGAATCCAGACTAACTAGTTGGCAGTGGAAAACATACTCTCAGCATGGGATTACAAAACTCACTGGCAGGTAGGCAAGAAGACTGTGAGTAGTAGTGAGGAAGGCTGTGAGTTAAAAAAAAAAAAAAGCGAGATCTCTTGCAATAATCTGAAAGTAATTCTTCTGGCTAGAATACCCAGACCAATGCTAAAATCAAAAACGGAGGCTGGAGAGATAGAATGGGAACAGATTATGCTGATCCTTATAGGACATGTTGAACTGTTCGACTTTTCTCCTAAAACAAATGAGGAAGCACCGAAGGATTTTAAGCTGTGGAATGATATGGTCATATTTGCATTGAATATATTAGGATGAGGAACAGACTAGAGAGGAATAGGTTGCAGTAAGGGTGTATTCCAGAAGGTGGGTGTAGAGGCTGCTTCATTAGTCCAGCTGGAAAAGATGATAACTTGGACTAGATGTTGGAAGCAGAGACCATAGGAACTTTTCTAAAACCTTAAATAAGAGCATCTCTGCATTTAATGAAAGATTTGACCAGATGACTATAGTGGCTCCTCTGCATACTCCTTTGAGGGACCATGTGAATATTTCACTAAGAGGTAAGAAATCTCTTGTTAAAGAAATCATGATTTCCTTCAGTTTCTTTTGCTTTTAAATCTCCACTAGTTGATGCAATATAAGAAAAATAAAACACACAGTTATGTATTCCACATAGTATCAGTCAGCTATTGCTGCCTAACAAACATTTCAAAATTTCAGTGGCATACAACAAGAAGCATTTATTTCTTATGTATCTATGTGTCAGTTGATCTAGGCTAAATACTTAATTTCTCTTAAGACATGGGCTTAGAAATAACAAAGTGCAACTTTCCTCATTCCACTGGACAAGTTTATTGAACTGGGAAAGTGTACTCTGCTTCTATGATGCCAAGGCAAGGCTGTGGATGCATCCTCCCACCACAGGGGAGGGGAGAATTGTGGCTAATAATTCAACCTATGGCAAAAAAATTAACTAGGTCATATTCTGCTCAGTAAAACCTGGAAGATTTTCAGCAATTCCTTTCGCTGCAGTTCTTCCTGTACCATTTAGTCAAAAGTGATTTCTTCCTGTGTACATTACTTTTAATAGGATGGCTGATGCATTTTATTACAAGGAAGCCTGTGTAATTTTGTAAAGTTTTTCTTAAATCTCAAAGTTGTAATATTTCTTGATGCATAAGAGCCAGACAAGTAGAAGGAAGGAATCATTCTCTGTGAATTTAACAAGCTGAGTTTTACAAATTTACAGCCAAGCCCAGAGTACTGAGCATGGTGTTTTTAACCAACACAGGAAGAATATTTAATATTGTAAAATATCAAATATTGCATCACCCTGAAAGAAACAGAAGTGTGATCAGTAGGTTAGAAGAAATGGTTTTGCAGGGACCTAGATTGATATTAATGCTGGTAAAGTAATGAGGCCTTCGACTGAGAAGACAGATTTGGAGAATTCCCAGATTTGGGATTCTGTGCCTGACCTTCCAAAATGCAACAGGCAAAGCAACATAAAACCTGTTTACATTGTCAATGGCTATATGGTGGTGTTTAGGCAAATGGTCCTGCAGGCAGCCCCATAGTTTTGATACACTCCAGGGTGATGTGGTCAAAGCAGCCAAGACTTCCCAAGCCCTGTAAACGGGAAAGGATGTTCTTTGAAGATACGTTGGGTCAGGATGAGAAAATGTAGACTATGTGACTAGTCAAGATGAGAAGCTGTAAAAGGGACTGGTGATACCTGAGGCAGATATCACTTCTGAACACGTAAAATCATCAGGGATACAGTATGTCAGGGTGCAAAATAACAATAACTGAACATGGCTCAGGGGTTAGATACTCGCCTCTTCATCTCAGGATGAATACAAGTCACACGCACTTAACTACTTAACTGTCTCACCTTATCTTGCTCTCTGGCGTTTAGGTAACCCTTATGAAAAAAGAAAGGATAAGGAGGTTTGGAGAAACCTTGGGACCACTTGCTCAGTAAGCAAGGAGCGGTAAGGTCAAGAGAGCATGGGCCTTGAAACTGTGCAGACATGTGGCTGTGGATACATTTGAATATCTGCTAACAGAATATCAACTTTCAACTGCAATGTGACTGAGTTGCCTTGAATTAGAAAAATAAGAGCTTTCTGCCATCAGTGAAAGTAGGGGTTAAAATCAAGGTCACTTAGAAGTTGAATTTACTTGTAAAAAGAGAGAGACTTACGTTTATGTACATATGAGTTGTTACTCTGAAATACAAACACACACACACACACACACACACACACACCCACCCACCCACACATACAGGCACACATCTTCCAGAAATAAGGATTGTTAAGATACTCAGTTCCTAAATATCTGGTCAGAGTCTCTTTAGGTAAATAGATCTTTCCTGTTTCTAAATGTTTTAAAATTATTGTTTCACCATGCACTTTTAAAAATCTTTATCATTTCAGTTCTACACATTTCCAAGGTAAGTGATAAATGTGATAAAATGCAAAGTCAAATGTAATGGGGTGCAGAATCAAATTCTTCTCCCATGATGACTAAGATCCAAAAGTCCTCAACCCCAGATTTGAACACCTTAAACTGTCAATCAAAATTAGAAATTGCCAGAGCCTTGTACAAAATCTAGTACCATTTAGCATAATGACTTTTTTTACTCAGTGAATTTTTGTACTGAAATCTTTTTTATTGCCAGCACAAGGTGAAATGGAAAGTTGGAAATAATATGAAAAGCTGGTAGCATAGGTGGCCAAACCAAATAATTAAAACAAAATCATACTCAGCAACATATTTTTGGAACTTGTAGAGTACAAATTATCTGCAGCTGTGAATAACTTCTAATATTTAAGTAATGAGTGAAATTTTTACTTTTTGACCCAAACTGTCGAGCTTGGCTCTCTCCATAAGACCTATGGCCAACTTTTCATTTTGCTTTGAACTTTACAGGTTTGGGCAAAATCTGGACTCTTAAGAAACGAGAGAATTTTAGTTCTTTTGTAAAATTAATCTGTCCTGTTTAAGAAGTTCTTTTATTATTCCTTGATAGATGTTATCTCTTGATAAATGGTTTAAATTGGATAAAATGTTAATTCTATGTTTACTTGGAAATTGAAATTTAGAAATAATTTATCTTGCCCAAGGAAAGAAGGAATGTTAGTGGAGTATAGCCAGACTTTTCTCCATCACTCTCAATAGACTAATTAAAAGAATGGTTTTAGTATTTTATTTGGGAGAGTTCAGTGAAACACATTCCCAGAGGTCTCTAAAGTTTACCAGAAAAATTTCAGGAAGAAAGAATATAAAGGAGATGAAAACTATGAGAAGAGAGAGAAATAGCAAACCAATGTGAGTCTGTAAAAAGGAGTTAAAGCTTTCTGGTTAAGTGGTAAGAGGGCAAATGAATGTTACAAAGTTTTGATTCCTGAGACATAAACCATAAAAAGTGGAATATAAAATAGAAGTTAGAAAGTTAAGAAAGGATTTAATCAATACCAATATGCACTCAAAAGCGTATCATTAGCCATAATAATTTATTCCAAACAAATGTATTTTCATTCTTGGAAACAACATTGTCAAAACTAGAAAAAAAAATGTCAAGTCAAAAGAATCGGATTGAATTTCTTCTTTTAGAGGATGTCAACAGCTGTAAATCATTTGCACTCCAAAAGTTATAAGAATGAGTCTAAGTGAAATACTATAATAGTAATACAGAAGAGGAGCCTGGGAGAAAGGAAAGGTTCATTTGATATGTTCTAAAATATCCAAGAAGTTAGTTTGCTTCATATGCAGTAAAGAGAGGATAAAGTTTATCAAAAATGAAGTTTTTAAACAGTTAATCTTTTCTAACTTACTTTTTCTGTAACACAGTTTTATTTACTGTGTGTACTGGAATTTATAAAAAATTAAATGACTAAATTGCCTTGTTATATTGTGCCCTAATATAAATGCATTTAATTGTGAATTAGTACTTAAATATGATTGTTTTTGAAGCACTGCTTAAAATAATTTTATTTGTTAAAATTGAATACAATTTTCCTTTTTAATAAAAGCTATAGTTTTCAAGTACTTAAAATGCAAAGTATATTACTTATTGACTATCATTTAAGCGAAAGGTTTGGGGAGCTATAAAAACATTATTTAATTTTAAAAGATAGTTGTCTGAAATATAAACATATTGACTGGTATTAAAATATTTGGGTGGCAAAACACCCAGATGGCATGACTGATTTCTTGAACAATGAAAACAATAATAACCCCATAAAATAGTCAAATATTTATTTTAACTTAACCACACATTTTACCCAAAATTGAAATTTTACATGTGCTTAAGAGAAAAAAAATTTGCAAAAATGTATGCCTTTTCTTTCAATGGTCCCTATAATTTGTTGAAGGGTTATGCAAAAGTGACCATAATATCATGAGTTTTAAAATATGCCATACAAGAAACACACACACAAACAAATTAAAAGTTGGGCAGGTTGTAGGGAGACACCCTGAAACTATTGCTACAGAATAAAAGATGAAATGCTCCTGATTGTTGTAAATACAAAATAGCCTGCAGGATTGTGTAAAGACAATGCCAGGTTGGGCTGCCAGAATGAGCCAACAGCGTGTGATGTACTTCCCCCTGCAGAGAGCCTATGAACGGATATGCAGTCAGGGAAGTTTGACATCACCAAGATTCCTATCCCAGAAAAGCAGCTATTCATAGCTCTGGGAGTAGAGCTCTGCGACCCTTGTGGAGAGCCTATAAACTGATGCGTGAGGGGCGCCTGTCCATATGGATAAGATAGGGCTATGAACGCCCTCATCTTGCCATAGCTCTTCTAGGCTTCTTTAGGGTTAAGACATACTCCCTTATGAGAATTTCTGGTCTAACCGGTTGTCTAGGTTCACGTTTTGTTTCTATGGATTGTTTGTAACCAGCTTTTGCTGCAACTATTACTGCTGATTAATATCTTGCTAATCATAGGTTATGGAAAGACTGTGTTTCAGTTTTAAGGCTCTTTTAGAAATTACTGATGCACACACTATATTGTAAATTCTTATCTCTGTATACTGTACTTCTACATATAGATGTTATGTTAAAGAGTTACTTCATCCCCATGTGACCATCTCACCTCATAATCAAAAGACCCTAAATCCCTCACTAACCTACCCCTGCCCTCACTAAACTTAATAATAAATGCTGGTATATCCAGTGCATTGGCGGCACTGTGGGACCAGAAGTTGGTGACCCCCCTGGACCCAGCTTTCACTATCTTGTGTGTGTCTATTATTTCTCGACCTGCCGATCCACCTGGGAACAAAGAAAGAGCCCCGTTGCATTGCAGGCTCCTGGCCAGATCAAGCAGTAGCAGGTGGTTCACTAACATTCTGCAACTGACACCTGTGAATTTATAATTTTTATTCATACTGAAATTGCTCCTTTTTTATCTTAATATCTTTCAATGGGAAATGATATTTTGAGACAACTCTTTGGGTATTAGGGGTTGTCTTTGCTACTGGATTTGTCACTATTCCTAATTTTTTTCACTTAACAAAACCAGAGTATATAAATGTATATGTATATGTTTATACACAAGTATAGTTATATATAATAATTATATATACATATTTATATACAATGTAGAATGGATTCACACTAATTATTCCATTCAAAATCAGGACAAGGGTTTCTATTAAACTCTTCAGTCTCACATCTGTATCTCTTTTCTCCATGTTGCAAATCCTGGTTCTTGATGATGGCAGGAGTGGTAGCATTAGCTTATCATGGTCCACAAAATTTCTCATTTGCTTTATCTATAATATACACACAACAATCTCAGAATAACAATATCAACACTATCACCGAGAATATGATTACAGAAAATAACTAAATATTTTTCCAGCTCTTTTTGTCAAATTATTGTGATTTAAATAACTTAGAATTATTGATCGTTGTGTGTCTATATGCCACTAACTGAATACACGTTTAAGCTCAATTTCTTTGTTTTATTTTAGAATTTTAGAGATTGATTTATTTTTAATTTAATTTTACATGGCCTCAAAGTTGAAACTACAAAAGAGATATAATCAAAATTTAACTTATATTCTTTGCTCTTCATTTAATAATCCCAATAGTGGTCATTTAAAAATATTATCATTTACTTTTAATTTTAATATATATTAATTACATAATCAGTACTACTTATACTTTTCATTTGAAATATTATAGTTTTTCCATTTAATATATTATACACAAAAGATTTAAAATATATGTTATACATATTTGTATATGTATACATAATCATGTGTTGCCTTTCTTCTTTTCTGTTTTATTTTTGTTTTGTCTTTTCACTTTATATTCTAGACATCACTTTATAGTCATATATAGAAATATCCCTTATTCTTTTTTTACAACTGGAAATTACTTTATTACGTTGACATGCTACTATTTATTCATCACTTCTAATATTGACAGATATTTGTGCTATTTCTAATATATACTTTTAAAATTATTCTTGCAATGAATGACCTTCTCATACTTTTTTTTTTTTTTTTTTGTATTTTCACCAGTTTATCTTTGGTGTATATTTTTTAAAGTGGCCATACTGCTACATTAAAGGTAAAGGTATATTTAATTTTGCTAGATAGTAAGAAATTCCTTTTATTATGTAAGGTCATTTTAAGTTGTTTAGTTAGAGTTTGATTTAGATAAGATCTATACACTGTATTTGCTTGATATGTATTTTGTCTCTTTTCCCTTGACATTTATTTATTGTTATAACCAAGTATGGGATTTAATTTTTAATTTTTTCTCTTCTCTGTATTTCTTATACATGGAATGATAGATTTAGAGGTTTGATCTCATTTAGGTTTTCTTGGCAAGAATACTACACAGGAAATGCTGGTACTTCCATCAGGAAATGTAAAAAATAGATTGTTTTCCTTATGTGATGCTAGTAGGCATTGATAACTGTTTTCTGGCTTTTTTTTTTTTTTTTTTTTTTGAGATGGAGTCTTCCTCTGTTACCAGGTTGGAGTGCAGTGGCGCAGCCTCGGCTCACTGCAACTTCTTCCTCCTGGGTTCAGACAATTCTCCTGCCTTAGCCTCCTGAATAGCTGGGACTACAGGTGCATGCCACCACACCCAGCTAATTTTTGTATTTTTAGTAGAGATGGGGTTTCACCATGTTGGCCAGGATGGTCTCAATCTCCTGACCTCGTGATCTGCCTGCTTTTGCCTCCAAAAGTGCTGGGATTACAGGCATGAGCCACCAAGCCCAGCCGCTGGATTCTTTTTATTAATTCGTGATACTCACAGTGATGATACTCTAATTCTATTGTAATGTATCTTTGATTATTTCTTCTCTTTGTTCTCTGTGTCCATTTTTGGTCATTATGATTAGATGAGTGTTTTATATTTCCACATTGTCCTGTACATTTCTTAACCTCTATTTCATAGTTTCCATCTCTTTTATCTGTGGAGTATATTCTGGGTTTTTCTTTGGCTTATATTTTCAAGTTCACAAATTGTCACCTCAGTTGGGTATACTCTGCTTATTAACCATTTCCAATTAATTTTTAAAATTTCAATCATTTAGTTTTTATATTTAGAATTCCTATTTATTTAAAAACCACTTGGACATTTTTCATAATTTCTTGACTTTGCTATATTTTTCAGAATTATTGTTCTATTATAAAGACACATGCATGTGAGTGGAAGTTCTTTGTAGCACTCTTCACAATAACAAAGACATGGAATCAACCTAAATGTCCATGAATAGAAAATGGAATAGAGAAAATGTGGCACATATACACCATGGAATACTATGCATCCATCAAAAAGAATGAGATCATGTCTTTTGCAAAGACAAGGATGCAGCTGGAGGTCAGTGTCCTTGGCAAACTAACTCAGGAACAAAAAAATAAAATCTCGCATGTTCTCACTCATAAGTGGGAGCTAAATGATGAAAACACATGAACACGAGGGAACAACACACACCGTGGCCTATCAGAGGGTGGAGAGTGGAAGGAGGGAGAGGGTCAAGAAAAATAACTGATGGGTAATAGGCCTAATACCTGGGTGATGAAATAATCTGTACAAAAAAACATGACACAAGTTTACCTATGAAACAAACCTGCATATGTACCCCTGAACTTTAAAGTTCAAAAAAGACTTATTGATACACATCGAAAATAATTATTTTTGGTTAGTCTCAATTCTAATACATAAATTTGTTGTAGTTTTTATTGTATTATCATTTTTTTCCTGTATACATCCCACATACGTACCACTCACATCCTTTGTGGTACTTATATATTGTGTCTCTGTGTGTGGGTGTGCAGATAATTTCCCTTAGAATTTTACCTATGGGAAATATTTGTGATCTTGGTCGAATTTATTTCCATCAGTTCCATGGGGAAATTTTCATCTCAAAACCATTTAAAAATAAATTTGCTGAGAACTTTTTGATTAAGCAGGTAGTGTGAAGTAGCAAACTTGTAACAGGTTCAACTTGTGTTTCCATGTTTTAAAGGACTATTTCTCCCTTCAACACTCAATACAAGCTCAAGACGTGCACATGTCTTTGCTGTATCTTTCTTCTCAGTAGATGAATTGATCATTGACTTTTAGTCTCAAGTTGTAGTTATTTTGGATTTCCACTTTTATATGTGGGTCTATGCTGTTGGGGTCCCACATTGTCAGTTTCTAGGCTTTCTCTCCTCTCTCTTAGGCCCTGATCAAAATGGGAGTCAAAGTTATCAATTTTAGGCAAATACCTTCACAATGAAAGTTGACTTTAGCACTCTTTTTCTCCTTGATTTCTAACTTTCACTTCATGTTGGACCTAATAATTCTTAGTTTCCTTACAGATCAGCAAAATGTTATTTCTTCTTTTATTCTGGCTACTTAAACTCTTTTTGTTGGTATGGGTTAAGGGGGGTATTTAGATCTCTATGCTTGCAGAAAAAGAAACTATTTTATGGCATGTGGAATTTTAAAATTGGTGTAAATGATAAGCTATTCAAATAAATGACTTACTATGTCATGTGCCTCAAATTAAGCAGATTAAAGAGTAACTCAAAGAGAGTCTTGCCTGGAAGTAAATGAATAAATAAACAACATCAACAACAAAAAAAACTAAGAAAGGTTTCCTAAATATGTCAGATACAGTGATTGCAATTGCTTTTCAAGGGAGAGAAGAGATTCAAGCTTGACAAATATATTACAATGAATCAAATGGAGAATTTTCTTCGATTTTTAAAGGAAGATTCTCATTACTAAGTCATCACTTGCTGACAGGTTACAGGTACTAGATTCAAAATTAGTTTAGAAACTATAGAGCTTGCATAAGAGTATTCATTAAACAACTGATCCATAAGTTTCACAAGTGAGGCAACACTATCAGGCAAGGAAATGGGAGACATAGCCCAAGACTAGCACCTTCAATCTAACAGCAGAAGAACAACTTTATGACCGTCAGATGTACTTGGGACTCGAGAGGAGAGTCAACATTTTCCCTCTCCATATTCCAAACTGTCCTAGCATATTTCTTTTAATTAATGGCAAAAGTTACTGGTTACTGAGTTCAAAATCTCTCTTTGCCAGCAAAGGAACTTTCTTAATTTCCCAAAAATAACACCATCCATCTTTTTCTAAGATTTACCATTTCTTTTTCATCAACCAATTTACTCTTTAGGAATTCACATTTGATTTCTACCATTTCTGTATAAGTTTGCTTGCCAGGAATTCCTTCTCTTAGCTCTGACAATACTACATTTATAATTCAGTAGCTGCAACACCATTTTATGTGAGATGTACCCGGTTTTAGTTTGTCATCTCACCAGATATTGCTGATTCAGAGATAAACAGGATTTTGGATGTCATCAGGTCAAATCTTTTTTTTTTTTTTTAGTAAGTAGTAAACAAAGACTAAGTCACAGTGAATTGAGAAACTTTCCCTAAAGTCACTCAGTTAATTGAAATATGTTTATGTTAAAAAAATTCCTAAATCCCACATGCATAACTGATTGAATAAATCATACTCTTATTCAAAGAGCGTTTATTGAAAACCAAATACTTATCAAGCTAATGTGCTGGGAACTGGGGAAACAAAGGTGAACAGGGCATGGGAACTGCTTTGAAGGAATTCAGACTTGGGGAAGCATAACCATGAAGAAATAGTGATGAGTTCTGGTGAAAGTGATTTCTCGTTATAGTCTACAATGATGAAAAGGAAGAAAACCAGAAAAAAAAAAATACTGACAACCTAGTACCAGAATTTTGAAGAAGTGAAGACTATTAAAAGGTAAATAGTGTGGGTATATGAAAAACGAACCTGACTTATTCTAAATTTGGATAGAGGTTATTCTGAATAATAGTAAGAAGGTTCATTATGCATTCCTGTTTAACGACACACACTACCCAGAAAACTAGACAGCCATCCTTTTTTTCTACGAGGTTGACAGATGTTCCCAAATACCTTGCCCTCATCCCCCAGTAGCTTGATAAACAAAAAATAAAAATACTCAAAATTCACTCTGGCAGGAAATTTATGTGCATACGCATGTGTTTGCGTTTTTATAGGTGTGTGAGCTGACAGTGCAGCAGGAAATTATATGTATAGTTCTCATCAGGAGAGAATATAAGGAAGTAGGCCAATAGGAAACCTAGTAGCACAGATGTTGCGGATTAGATCTTTTCCTTGTACTGTGTTGCTTAAGGCCACATAGTCTAAGGATTACTTAAGTCAAAGATGGCTTAAGCATAACACAAGGATTGCTTAGTACAAGATTGCTTAAGGCAATTGAAAAGCATGAAGAAAATAATAAAGATTCATTTATATTTTAAAATCGTACCTTTCTTTTGTATTTTCATATCAATTCAATAACATACATCACATATTGGCACAACAGTACATCATTATCTTTATAAATAAATTTAGTACATTTATTTATGTTATGGGTTCTTATGGAATATAATTTGATGATTGTTGCATAATCAAAAATGTTTGGAGACTATTAAAGTAGAGAGGCAGAAAATCATACAGTGAGGAAAGGAAAAAAACTAAACCATATAGGTGACTGTAGAGATGAGTTATATTATTGATTCTACAGAGCCTTGCTGTTGATTGTAAGGAGCTCGGATAGCTTAGGCAAATTTGCTGCCTCACACATGGGCTGATTTTTTAAAAAGAAAATAATTTTATTGAGCTACAATTCACATGCCATACAATCCACCTATTTAAAATGTACAATTCAATAGTTTTAGTAATTCACAAAATTGTACTACCATCATCACAATTTTAGAACACTTTTATCAACCAAGATAAAATAAAATTAAGAAAGAAACCCTGTATGCATCAGCAGTCACTCCTCATTTCTCTCTGTCCTGAACTGTAGGCAAACAATTACCTACTTTCTATCCTTATTTATTTGCTGATTCTGCACATTCTATATAAATGAATTATAGAATATATTATTTTTTCACTGACTTCTTTTACTTATCATGTTTCCTAGCTTCCTCAATGTTTTAGTATGCATCAGTACTTTACTGATTTTTATTGTTGAATTATATTCCATTGAATGTACGTGCCATCATTTCTTTGTCCATTCCTCAGTGTAAGGCTTGCTTCTACTTTTTGGCCATTATGAATAATGCTGCTATAAACATTTGTGTACAAGTGCTTGTGTGAATGTAGGTGTTTATTTCAGTACGGTTTTAATTTTGGGGAACTGCCAGACTATTTTCCAAAGCAGCTGCACTATTTTGCATTCCTCCCATCAACATGTACAGATTTCACCTCCACATTTTCATCAACACTTTTTTAAATTTTTTTTTATTCCATAAAGTTTATTCACAGACACCGAAATGTGAATTTTCTTGTCATGAAATATATTTTAATTTGTTTTCAATCATTTTAAAATCATGTATGTTTTTATGATCTTAGCTATCCCAGTGGAAATAAGGTAGTAGCTCCTTGTTGCTTTGATTCACATTTCCTAATGACTAATGATGCTGAGGTTTCCAATAGGTGGATTCTGACAGTTTTAACAAGTTTTTCCGTGTTTCTGGGTCCCAGAGTTCCCTACTCTACCATTTTGGCTGATGATACTTGGATCAGAAACATTTTGCATTCACCAGGAAGGCAGTTTCGTCACAAGTCTGTGTTAACTCTCCTATCCTTCTGTCATAACACAGTCTGAGGATAACAAAATTAGTTATGATTATGAAATAGTTATAATCACACCAGATAAGCCAAAAGTGAGTAGAAAATTGGAGGGCTTATTAAGACACATGCTCTACAAACTCTGATGGAAAAAACACTGTCTTATCTGTTAAAGTTTTTGGGATACATGATAACACATTTCGATTAGTTCGTCTTGCAACTAATAAGCATAGATAAGCATAAGTTATCTGGTTTTTGTATGTATCATCTGTAGTAACTGGCTAACAACATCATGAAAAGTACAAAACAAAATGCCTTCATTACTTAGCTGATTATGGAGACTACGAGTGGTAGTCTTCTTTGTGCATATTTATATTTTCTGATTTATTGAAAAGAAACATCTATGACTTATGTAATATATATTAATTTTAAACAGGAACACATTTAAGTTCTCAGAAAATTAATAAGAGAAGAATGAGTGGGTGGACAGAAAGAAATTTGGATATAGAATTTTTTGGCTGAATTCAAGATTCTTTATCTGTAAAATAATAATTTTATTACATTATTTTCCAAAGTGCTCCTTAGAGTCTGGGGAATCCATGGATGACCTCCAATGGCCATTGTTGGAGGAAATTAGATGTGAAGAGAGTTTCCAAGTGGGCAGGTATCCAGGCAGTCCTCCAAGAATTAATGGGAGAAGTTTCACTTTTGACATCCATGACTTCTGTGTAATATATTGTTTAACTCTTGAACAAAAGTTCTCCATTACTTTAAAAACATTTGAAAGGCAATGTGATAAATAATTTCTTAGGGTAATTTTGACTGTATGCTATCAAAATATTAAAATATAATTATTATTTTGTTATTTTAAAAATTGTCTAGAGCTTATCTGGGCTTGGCTTGTATAATGATTTGTGGAATAAATAGAAGACAGAAAGATTGGGTTATGGGTATTTAAAATTTTTTTATAGTAACATGTATTGCTGAGCCTTTATAGATTAAAGTGAGGAAATGTATAAATTTCGATTTTTAAGATCTAAGAGATATAACTAGAATAACAGTCACTGAGGTATTTTTGAGGGTTTCTAGAATTATGCAAAGAATATAAATACTGAAGCTACTTTTATTACAGCCATCTTGTGTAAACAATTTCTATCATTTAACCAGAAAGTGAAATTTTCTGATTTCAACGAATAGGCATGTAATTTCTCTTTGAAGAAGCAATAGCAGTATTGTTCTTTTACTATCCTGTCAAATACATTATCATCACTGAATTTTCTTGGAAAGATGGTAAATAATGTTTATAGGTCCAAATTTTCATTTTTGTACTTCTAGGATTTGGATTAAATTATATATTTTTATTCAGCTTATCACCCAAAAGTTTATATTTTTACTGATGTGGTGCGTTTTAGAGTTCATGAGGAAAATCAACATATACACCTCTTTGTCCTTGTTGTGTAGGAATATAATGAAATAAAATCACCATATATATATGTGTATATATATGTAATGATTTATTCCTTTTCTTCTTCTCTCTCAAAGGTTTTTGAAGTCAATACAAGTTATGTCTGTGTATAGGAAAGTATGCCATGGAAATATTAGTGCTTTATTTAATTAGCTCGTGGCACTGAATATTTCTTTTACATCTGAATGAATATTGTTGCATGGCCTCTGCTTTGACGTCAGAGTTTTCATATTCTCAGTTTTTTTTTTCTTTTTTTTTTTTTTATCTGGATCAGGGGTATATTACCCTCCTACAGTTCAGAGACACTGTCTTCACTCTCTAATTTCCAGTAGTTGGAAATAAAAGATTTGATTTAATCAGCATTGATTAACCAAAACTAAATGAAATCTTGAGGGAAATTTGCTTGAAAGTGTTTAGAATGAAAATAGTATTCATTTTTCATGTTTGTGGTGGTGTGCTAATCATGTTTCATAATATCGTAAAAATATTCAACATTATTTCTAAAAGACAAAGACCATATTTTAATCACAGGATGGATTAATTAACACCAAACAAGAACAAAAATTTAACTGTATGTGAGGCCATTCTTTTTTAGTGTAATCGAACGTATGCCATTATTATTATTATTATTGTTACTATTGTTATTATACCTGCCATTTACATTTAATGAGTGCTTACTATCTGCCAGGCTGGAGGTTCTCTTTTGCAGATTCACAATCATCTTTTCAACAATGTACTGGCCTCGTTTTGCAGGCTAAGTAACTGGTCCCCAGTGGAGATTGGTGCGATTGGTTAGTTTATTTATCCAGCAGACCTGGCCTGGGAAGGCTTCTGTTTTCAGTCAGGTTTCCCATTGTGATATGTGGGTGGAGAGCAGGTAACCAGGTTCTAGATGTCCGTATCTGAAAGTAAGGAAGTCTTATTTTTGAGTAGATTCCTTAAGTGTGTTTCACTAGGAGTGGACTGTCCGTTTCCTTTATTTTTCAGTGTTTGTTGTTGTCTTGAAGTTTTCTAAAACTTTGTGATGTGTCTCTCCCTGTCCCTTGTGCTCATGCTAGGAAGCCTCCTCAGAGAGATGATCTACTTCATTTAAATGTCACTTCTTCCAGCATTAGACTATGCCATCCAAGCAGCTGCTGTGTGTGTGAGCAGAGAGAAAACGTCAAGTCCTGTGGTCCGGCAGGCAATGCACTGATAATCCTAATGGTTTATACTTCATTGGTTTGGGCTTACACTGCACTTAGATTTTCTACCAGATGCTTTTGACTTACATTGTTGACAGCCTTCTCTTTCAGATATTGGGTGATGTCGTTTTCTGTGCTTAGATGTCCCTGTCATCAGTTCCCATATATTTCTGATGTTTAGAAATTCCCAAAAATGTCTTGTCTGATTTACCTCAGAAGACATAAATCACTCTTCCTTGATTTCACCCTTGTTAGAGGTTTATTTTTAAAACCAGAACAATACTTTTACATTATGGGAAATAGGAGAGAAAACATATGACACGGAGCCTATTATATTAAACTAAAATCTGCTGATAACATTTATGAGTGCTTTTGAGTATATTGACTCAGGTTTAACAGTTGATACTCAAAACTAAACTCCGTGTTTTACTCTTTCTAAAAAGGAAATTGTATAACAATTCTAATGGTGCTTTTTTCAATCATGACATTTTTCTGTTTCATTATATGAATTTTTTAAATCCTTAAGCTGCATTGGCTTACCTCACATATGCTCTAAGTATTCAACATTTGTTAAGAGCCATTGTATTAGTACATTCTTACATTGCTGTAAAGAAATGCCTGAGACTGGGTAATTTATAAAGAAAAGAGGTTAATTGGCTCATAGTTCTGCAGGCTGTACAGGAAGCATGGCAGCTTCTGTTTTGTGGGGCAGGTGGGTGGTTGGGGGGTGCTCAGAAAAGCTTCCAGTCGTGGTAGAAGACAAAGGGTGAGTGAGGTGTCTCACATGGTGGGAGCAGGAGGAAGAGAGGGAGGGAAGTGACACACACATTTAAACAACCAGATCTCACGAGAATTCTCATCATGAGAACAGCACCAAGGGGATGGTTGTAAACCATTCATGAAGGATCCACCCCCATGATCCAATCACCTCCCACCAAACCCCACCTCCAACATTGGGGATTACAATTTGACATGAGATTTGGGTGGGGACACAGATTCAAACCGTATCAGCCATCAAACCTGGTTAATATCATGACTAATTAAATATAATACTTTACAAATCCTACCTTATAATTATAATACATGCAATATTGTTTTTTATTAAAGAACATGTTTTACCACTCAGTCATTATTTATATAGATCCTTGTAACATAAGAAAAATAATAATTTTCTACATATATACATTTTTACTTCCCAAAATCTCCTTCAGTAAAATATATGGTCTAACATAAGCAACATATTAGGATCAAGAACAAACCTAGATCTTTTAGGACTTGGTTCAGATTGTCTTTAAAGCCATAGATTATGCTATAAGCATTACTGTTTTGGTAACTTTTATTGTGTTTTGTTTATAGCTGCAATTTATGACCAAAAATGACAGTCTCTCATGATATAAGGAAATGGCAATTTTTGAATTTCACAGAGTGTAGGTAATGTGTGTACTAAGAAATCAAAAGGAGAGATTAGCAAAAAAAAAAAATAAACTTTCAAGAGAGTAAAATAAAACTCACACTATGTAGAGAATTAATCAGTATGCCTTAGCAAGCGGTAGTTCAATATTGCTGCCAAGAATATTTATTAACATTATTCAGAACAATTATGCATTGAGGACGATTAGTTCTGTCTTGAAAGAGATTATTTAGCAAGGGCTGCCCAAATAGTTTGAGTTTACAGATTCAGAAATGAGATATGTTTCCTTAATCAATGTTGTAAAATCAATGTTTTTGTTAAGTTGTAGACACTCTTTCCTTAGTGAGGTCAAGTGGAATTGCAATTTAATATAGTTTCCTGATCAGTAAAAGCACTTTTCATCAGTATAGTGGATGTTGAGTTCCTTTGAGAAAAAAGCAGTGCTTAGCCTTATTGATTGAGATGTATTAAGGTGAAGTATTTGTTCTTTCTGTGTATGTGGTAATCCTGGAGTAGAAGTCATTCAGAAAAATTAATTATAAGACTGTAAGACTGCTCCCTGCAAACAAAAATGGGTTTTGTAACAATTTTTTTTTATTTTTATTCCTTATGTGTTTGATATCCTAATGTAGACTACATAAATGACTATGTTTGAAATGTGTAAGTAGAGTGTTTGTGTGTGTGTGTGTGTGTATGTGTGAGAGAGAGAGATGGATTTTAAAGCACCTAACATTTTAGTAAGATAAACTTTCAAAATTATCTAGTCTAATTTCCTAACTATATATATTTTTTCTCATATATTTTCATATATATATATATATATATGTATGTATGAAAAATAAAAATGAGACTTGGAATGATGGAGTCACTCTGCCTAAGACCACACAACTGACAGCTGGTGAGTAGCAGAGCTAAATTGTAGCCTCATCTTTTCACTACTCCATCACTATAAACAATGTATCTCAACTGATAGAGATTTTGCCTCTCAGGGGACATTTGGCAATGTCTGGTAACATTTTTGGTTTGCACAACTGGATGTGCTACTGATAACTAGTAGGTGGGGGCTGGAGATACTGCTGAACACCCTATACTGCACAGGACAGCTTCACATAGCAAAGCATTATCTGGTCCAAAGGTCAACAGTGCTGAGTTGGAGAAATCATTCCAAGAAGCTGAGTACATCCTACTATTACTAACCAAGGAAAGAACAGTTAACCATTTACTGCTGCTATGAGCTCAATTAAAACCTAATGACTGTATTTTTAATCCTAATTTTATCAACTGTATCTGACGATTTAAAAAGCAAATATTTATTTCTAGGCCACTTTTTAATAATTAGATATTCCCAAGGAAATTTCCTAAAATTTTCAGCCTCACAAAGATAACTTCACAGTTTTTATTAGAAGCTTAAGTAATGTGTCCGTTTTGGTCAGAGCCTAAGTAGTGGGTGGCAAAACAAGACCACAACCATGAAGCTACCGGGTTGAGAGGTAGCAACATAAGTTATACCGTCAGACTGGGACATGTCTGAATTTACTTAATGTTCATATTTACAATATAAAAAATTGATTTTAGATTATTTTGTGGATGTTATAGTTAGGTCAACATAACTACTTTTAAAAACAACTATTGCTAATTATAGCTTTAATCCGTTCCTTTAATTCATTCAGGTGTTTGTTAGGTACTCTTTTAGCACTTTATATCCATTATTTCTTAACTGTTAGAATCTTTCTACAGGTTACATCTGTTTTACAAATACATGAACCGAGGCTTAAAGATGTAACTCTTTGAGAACACACAACCGATGCTTGAACTCAGGTCTGTCTGACATCAAGATCTCTTCTTTTTTTCTGCATGTTAGATATTGTAGATTAGATTTATTTTTCTTAAATTGTTTTCTTAACTTTTCTTTTAGGTGACAAAATATAAATATAGTTAGTTTTGTGTTATAGCTTAGACATTTTCATAAAAGTTCATATTCTTTTTATAAAGAAAATTTAGACATCGAGAGACAATTATTCCTATTTTTCAAATAGCAGGAGGGAAGAAATATTATTTTCTATATTGATGCAATATGATTCACTTATTGTCATTTGGACTTATGTGACTGATGTATCTGGGCACGCACAGGTTAGTTTAATAAGAGCTGCTGGCTACCCAGCTGGTCTCTCCTGATTAATGAAGAGTGCATTTGGAACATCACAGCTGCACTCTGTGAATTCATGAATGTACGGTTGTAATCTGATTTCAAATCACCTAGTACATTTCAATCAAAACCAAAATTGGCTTCCTTACAAAAAATTTTCAGTTGCTGACATTGTAACATGTTGTTTTAGAGTAATTTTACAAATACTGTTAAGTCATTAAAATTGTAGCAGTTAAGATTTTTAAACTAAAGCTGAATTCAAATAGTTACTAAGGCCCATAGGAAATTATTTGTCTGACTTCATTGGTATTTCTATTTTTTAAAAAAGTTTGTCAATATATGTATCTAATGTTAGTACTATTAATTCTTTTAATTTATAAAAGTAGAATAAAAAACAATGTTAGAATAATTTTAAAATCACTATATACTTATTCAATATTTTGATGGTATATCTTTCTAATTTACTTTCTCTATAATATGTCCAATTCTGAGACATTGTTTTTATTTTCTTCAGTGAATTCATAGAACATCCATCCATCCATCCATCCATCCATCCATCCATCCATCCATCCATTTATCCATTTACTGTTCCATTAAATGATGAGACTAAGATATGTCTTAGCTCTGCTACCAACCAGCTATCAGCTTTGTGGTCTTATTCATTAATTTACTTGCTTTGTTTTTTGCAAAATATTAAAATATAAATACAACATTATCTCCTTAAGAAATTCATAGCTTTTTGAGAAAATAGACAGGTAAATAAATCCACCAGTATAGCTTTGGCTGTAGCGTTAACTTTTTCTATGGGAATCAGGAACTGTCCCACAGAGATGGTGAGAGATAGATGTAACATTCGGTAAAGGTTGCTGTAGGAGTTTTCAATTTCATGATTTCTTCTGGACCTCCCAATAAGGTGATAAGAATGTAGAGTAAATCAGTTTTGATTAATATTTATTCTCCATTGTGTTTCCAGCTAGAGACTATTACAATTTTCCATTGGCCTCTAACTCCCAATCTAATAAATAATGACATAGGAGAAACCTGATGACAGTGGTTTCACCAGATTAAGTTCTCTTTTCCTCCCATCACTGAAATCTCTCATGAGGTTGATTAAAGCTCAGAGTTTTTCTTCTGTTCTTAATGTGTAGCTTGCATCTGAATCATGACTTCAGGAGCTTATTATCATTTAAGAACAGCTTCCCCGTCTCCAGCCTCCTTGTCTTGTTCAAGGAATGAAAAAGGAGAAAGGAGTCAACAGACTGGCATTCGAAATACAAAACTTTTCTAAACCCATTAGGTTTCCACTTATGTTTCATTGGCAAAACTGCGCCACACAGCCAAGTATATTTGTACGGGAAGCTTGTTAACACAGGCTTCAAAAAAATTGACCACATTGTGTTCCAGACAAAAATAAACAAATGTTTTGTAGGGAGGAAGGGGAGAAAGGATACTCAGTAGGTAAATATCAGAACCCACAGGGTGGATCTAATATATAGAATGAAACTGGAATCCAAAAAAAATAGCCTTCATTGATGTGTGCTGAGTACCTCAAGACATTATGAACTTGCCAACAAATTTTGGAAACCTCACAGCTGAATTTTTCTCATTTCTTTTTCATATGCCCCCAAGTGATTGTTATAGGATATGGAGTGTTAGGATAATGGAGGTGTGTGTGCACAGAGGTATTATAACCATGGTGTCAATGTACCCTTTGAAACTAGGATGGAGACCATAGGTAATTTTGTTTTCTATTCTCAGAGGTCCCATGCTATCAATCAACAAATAATTTGTGAGCCAGACTTGGCAATAAGGATGAAGTAGGACACCTTCTCCACTTTCTGACCCTAATGGATGTGGCCTGTGTAGGGCAAAAAGAGCCTTCACATGAGAAAGCTGTAAATAAGAGTGCCCTCCATATATAGTCAAGTTTTGCCGGTCAGTAATTTGTAAACTTGCCAGTAAAAAAAAAAAATGTTGTGGTAAGACAAAAACAAATGCAAAGATATAGAAGGACATAAAGTGAAGAGAGAGGTTTCAGGTTTTAATGTAAAGATGAGTTATTAAATTTGAATGGTGAAGAAGAATAAGAACTTAGGAATAGCAAAGAGGTTTCTAGATTGAAAGACTCGATGGGTGGCAGTGTTTTTATTTAAGATTGAGATTACAAGGTACAGTAGAGTATTTGGAAGAAATATAAGAGCTTGGAGGATTGGAGATTATTGAAAGATTTGAATGGCTCCTAGTGAATATTTCATTAGACTTTGGAAATACAGATCTGAAGCTTTAGAAACTATTAAGGAAAGACCATATATATTTCAGAATTATATGTCTATTGGTTTACTAGGGCTGCTGTAACAAATATCACACGTTTGTCACTTAAAACAATTGATCTCATAGTTCTGAAGGACAGAAGTCCAAAATCAAAGTGTCAACCAGCAATACTCTTTCTGAAAGCACTAGGGGAGAACCCTTTTTTGACTCTCCTGATTCTGGTGATTGTTGGCAATCCTTGGTTTGTAGACATATCACTCCAATTGCTGTCTCTGTCCCATAGCATTCTCCTCTGTGTGTTTTGTCTACATTTCCCTCTTTTTATGAAGATACCAGTCCTTGGATTATGGTTCCCCTTCACTCAGTATGGCCTCAGTGTAACTTGATTACATTTTCAAAGACCATATTTCCAAATAATCATCTTCATAGGTACAGGGAGTTAGGATTTCAACCTATCTTCTTAGAGGACACAATCCAACTCACCAAATATGTGTGGCAAAAGAAGCCTCAAAAATAGATGTGCTCACCTAGACAGAAATGTGAAATAAGAATAGGACCAGTGATGGCTTCTTGAAGGTGTTCCACTGTTGAAAGGAGAGAAAAGTAATTAGAGAGGAGATAAAAATATGACATGGTCAGAAAGGTGAAAAAATAATCTAGGAAAGTTGTGTTTTAGAAACCAAGAAAAGCCAATGTATTACGAAAAAGGGAGTTGACAAAAAGATTAAAAATCCTTCAGGGAATTCAAGTGCATAAGTACCGGAAATAGACTACTGTATCTTTTTGGAGATGGAGCAGAAGGCTGGGAGAAGAGAGACAATTTAAGAGGCAGAGAGACACTGCAGTGATCTAGAAAGATCATGATGGTTGTCTGAACCAGAGTAGTGGCAGTGAGAAAAGAAGACTGGCCCATCAAAAAGTGGGCAAAGGATATAAACAGACATTTCTCAAAAGAAGACATTCATACAGCCAACAGACACATGAAAAAATGCTCATCATCACTGGCCATCAGAGAAAGGCAAATCAAAACCACAATGAGATACCATCTGACACCAGTTAGAATGGCAATCATTAAAAAGTCAGGAAACAACAGGTGCTGGAGAGGATGTGGAGAAATAGGAACACTTTTACACTGTTGGTGGGATTGTAAACTAGTTCAACCATTATGGAAAACAGTATGGCGATTCCTCAAGGATCTAGAACTAGAAGTACCATATGACCCAGCCATCCCATTACTGGGTATATACCCAAAGGATTATAAATCATGCTGCTATAAAGACACATGCACACGTATGTTTATTGCAGCACTATTCACAATAGCAAAGACTTGGAATCAACCCAAATGTCCGTCAGTGACAGACTGGATTAAGAAAATGTGGCACATATACACCATGGAATACTATGCAGCCATAAAAAACGATGAGTTTGTGTCCTTTGTAGGGACATGGATGCAGCTGGAAACCATCATTCTCAGCAAACTATCGCAAGAACAGAAAACCAAACACCGCATGTTCTCACTCATAGGTGGGAACTGAACAATGAGATCACTTGGACTCGGGAAGGGGAACATCACACACCGGGGCCTATCACAGGGAGGAGGGAGCGGGGAGGGATTGCATTGGGAGTTATACCTGATGTAAATGACGAGTTGATGGGTGCTGACGAGTTGATGGGTGCAGCACACCAACATGGCACAAGTATACATATGTAACAAACCTGCACGTTATGCACATGTACCCTAGAACTTAAAGTATAATTAAAAAAAAATTAAAAAAACAAAAACCAAAAAACAAAAAACAAACAAACAAAAAAAACAAAAAAGAAGACTAGGCAAATTATTGAAGTACAATGAAAAGGAACTAGTAGAAGGAGTCAAGGGTGACTTCCAGGATTTTTCTTTGAGAAACTGTAAAACTGGGTTGACAGTTATATAGATAACATAGCAGGTCCATCGAGAGATGATGACTTCAGTTTAGACAAGCTGATGCTGTATCTGTGTCATTTTCTGGGTGAGGGGAATAGTGGGCTGACAAGTATAAGTACTGAAAATTCAGACAGTCATTGGGTCTAAAAGTAGATATTTGGGAGCCATCCAAAAAGAAAGATGGTAATTGAAACTATGAGGATGGGTGGCATCATCCAGAGACAGAATATACACTTTTTAATGTAAATTTATCTAAGAACATACGTGACACGCACCAATGGATGGATGGAGGATGAGGCATCATCAAAGAGGACAAGAAGAGCCAGCAAAAGAGGTCAAGAGGAAAACCGGGAGAGTGTTGTGCCAAGATAAGAGATGTCTTCATGTGGGCAGGGTTGTGAACAGTATGAAAGGCTGTGTAGATGTCAACTAGAAGAAGGATTGAGGTGAATTGGAAAAATTAAAAATAAATAGAATATTTATGTGCATGCGCGTGTGTGTGTGTGTGTGTGTATGTGTGTGTAGTCACTTTGATGAATTAAAATCAGATGGATGCAAGACTAAATAAAATTCTTGGCTGGAGAACTTTCAATCATTTGGCCATGATGGAAAGAATGGTACCTGAAAGTGAAAATGACTGAATTGAAAGTAAAGTTCATTGGCATACATGAAATTGACCAAGGAATGTATGGTATTTAACATCTCGTGGGGAAAATCCGGACAAGAGGGAATGTTCAAAGATAGAGGAGCGAGAATCATGATTAAGTTTAGCTCGAATGGGTCAGTTGGCTTTATATAGGAAGCTGGCCACCTTTTCCATTGCATCAGAAAGTAAGTGGGAAAAGAATATTAAGTAGAGATAGACGATAACACCAGAATAAGCCTACAAATTAGGGAAGGGTGAAAAATAAAACAATTCGAAGACATTATTGCCTACATTTCACATGTTGTTTTTGTGCTACTTACAAGGAGCAAGTCAATCCTGTTACCTTTTGACTTTTTCTTTTCTACTTTGGACATTTTTTACTGCTAGTTTCAACCACAGAAGCTCTCTTTTATGCGGTCTTTGACCTCCCCCGACAACCCCCATCAGAACACTTCCTGACAGCTGAGTCATGTCACTGGAAAGCTACTTCATATTCTTTTTCCCCAGGGAAAGGGGAAAAAGCCAGGGAGCTTTCACTGGGCACCCCAGGGACTACAGCTCACATTCCTGCCAATGTGACCACGATCAAGGGTTTTGATATACAGTCCTTGTTTCATAATTTGTATACTCAAATCTTTTATTAAATATGATTTCTTTTGCTTTTGCTTTTGTGCAATCGAATGCAAATCAGATTGGATGAATATTTTATATTCTTGTAATCTGCAGTATAATTTTCTTTTAAATATTTTGCAGATAGGTACTTTCTAGGCTTTTATTTTGCTTTGCTATTTTAGTTTTTTCTATTATTATTACAAGTTATACTGTTGTAATTAAACATTAAGTACACTTGGGGATGAAGGCGTGGGTGTCTTTTTCTTTTTCATCCACAGTACAGGTTTCAAATGCTTGTATGGAAAGCTTTGGATAACCATACTTAGGGAACATTAAAAATGATTTTATTTTGGTTGGCTCAATGGTGATCCAAAGAGGGGGTTGTGGTAGTGGTTTCAATAAAATTTCACAACCAATGGGAATCTTTTTTGAGTTTGTGTGGAGTGCCCTTAATGCTGGAAATAATCCTGTTGGCTAGGACTCCAGAACTGTACAGATGAGAAAAGGATGCAGGAAATTCTGTTGTTTACACATGTGGCTGCAACTGAGACGCTGGAGCAGCCCAGCAAGCCCAGAGGGTAAGAGTGTTTAATAACCTTGTGGTTTTCTATTTAATTTTTATATTTTCCTGCCGAGGCAGAGCATGTGTTGTTCTCGGAGCAAAGACAGTTGCTTACAAGATGCAGAGCAAAACTACTGTAGAGCTGGGAAGCAGAAGGATTTGGAGTTTCTTTTTAAAGTGATTTCTTCCTTTCCCCTTTCATTTTTCCACTGTGGGTGTTATTATCCTGACAATTTGTCATACATTTCCTGTCTTTAAAAATAACTGTATACTAAGCCAAACTCAGGTAAGAATTTCAACTCTACATTTAGACAGCAATAGTGTATGTTGATATTAAAATTTTGTTTCATAGTTCCAAATGAATGTGAATTAGTCATTGTGTTTGAAGGAATCTATATTCTTACAGTAAAAAAGTAAAAGTGTTATGAAAAACTTTCTATCTATGCCTCATGTACCTTGAGTTCTTTTCATTTGTTGAGTCTTCATGCTAAATTATTGTATTCATTAATGGAAAGTATGTTTCAAACTTAGCATGAATATTGATTTCTTTACATGTTACCTGTATAATGTGGAGGAGATAGGGATACAGAATAAACTAATAAAATCCTGTGCATAATAAAAATGATGTTTAGCTATATAGAAATAAATTATAAAACTGAAAAAATCTCTGGAAACCATCGAGAAGCATTTGCTTATGTTTTCTGCAAAGATTATCAATTGAATGTCAAGTGGGTACATTTATTAAATATAAGAAAGATTCTTTAAAAATGTAATTAGAAATATGTCAGTAACATAGGCACCAAAATATATAAAATATTTATTGATGTTCTTATTTACATCAATACCAGCTTTTCTGTTTTCTAAAATAATGTGAATGTGTTTTTGCTATCATTTTTGTGGGAAATAGTGTTATTACAACTTTTGAGTAAATATTCTCTTGTTAGTAAAATATGTTATTGACAATAAATATTTTTATATATCCAGTAAATATTCCTGAATTCTATTTCATATTTTAATGAAAATAATAAATTAGAGAGAAATATTTATAAGTTAGTGACACAGTATCTATTTAGGTTTGTGTGATATATTTGAGTATATTCAGAAAAATGTTTTATGTGAATTGCTTTATTTTCCAAAATCTCATATGTTCTTATGAAATCATAGATCATTTCATTGTCTCTCTTTTGCATACTTCATATGTTATCATTGGAGTCAATAATTGCTTGATCACTGGGAGATAGTTTTTGGGCCTCACTATGGGCGTGGCTTCAAAATAATTTATGATTGTTTTATCTAATTATTAGAGCCACAAAACTATGGCTGTAATTCTTAAAATACAAAAAATGATCTCAGGTCATCATATCTCTTATGCTGATATTACAAGACCAATTGAATTCTGCCATAATGCCAAAATATTCAGAAATCCCCTTTTTAGCAGGTATATCAGTCCTAAAGAGATGCCAGAGCCTTTAAAGAAAAGTTCAACTTCTTGAACTGAGTGTTGAAAAACTAGTAGAACTTGGATAGGTGCTGAAAGCAAGAGGAATACTCTACTTTGAACAAGTAATTGGCAAAAGGGGTTTTGAACATGAATTAGCACATAGCACAAAAGAACGGTGAGTAATTCATCGATTGGAGCAGAAAAAATATGCCTTTGTGAGTAGCAGAGATTGTACTCAATACATAGAGCAGGAAAAATTTATAGAGCATCTTAACATTTCACACAGAAAAATTTGGTCTTTACATATCATACAAAGGGTCCAATTGCAAGTTTCTGAAAAGAGATGGAGTTTCTGTGCCTCTTTTTATCATCATTACCATCACCATCATCATCATCATTTTGCCAATACATAATAGCATTTGCTGCATGCAAGATGATTTACATACATATCCACAATTTTTATAACTATGCAATAAAATGAACAATATTTTACACATTATTTTCATTTTGCACATGAAGGAACCTGATGTTCAGAAATGTTCAATGATTTGCTGAAAGCCACAGATAAAGATAGTGAGGGAACCAGAATTTCAGATGTCTTTCTGGCTCCAGCGCTATTTCCACTATGTTGTACTGGTATTCTAGGAATGTGAATCTGGCAGAAGTCAAGCAGAATGGTTTGAAGTGGACATTGGGATTATAGGGTGCAGGGAGGAGGCAGTGAGACAACAGTCCAAAGATCCATTCCAATATTCTATAAATCCAGACGAATCACCGTTCTGTCAGTTGGGCCACGCTTTTCCTTTGGGAATTGAGAGAAGAGAGACTGACACTGCAAATAAGGGGTAATTTTTACATTTAAATTAGCTGCTCTCATATTCAACACTTATGCTTTTCTATCTCTACATTTTCTTAAATCTGCTTAGAGAAGATATCTTTTGCATTCTCAGAGAAAATGTCATCACTGATTTGCATTGAATACTACCTATTCACAAATGAGACGTGTGAGGTGGCCAGGAATGACACTGGGGATGCACTGACTTTCCTCTGTTTCTTTTTGATATGTGATATCAACAAACACGAAGCGACCAAATAGTCTTAAAACTATGGAATGACCAAGTTATTATCAAGTAAAGGCATTGTATAAGTTTCATTTCAATGGGCGAAAAGCATATATAAAATTCACATTGTAATAGATAGTGTAAAATACAGTATATTCAAAGTAAAAAAGAATAGAACTTATTTATTAACATGTTTTTCTTCATATATCCAAACCTTAAACACATTGCTTTACTTCTTCTCAGAGTAGAATTAGTGTCTGGAATAACATTCATTTTCTTCTTCTTTTTACAATGAAATTAAAATTATAGCTTATTTCATAACAATGAGTATTTTTTTGTTCAATGTATATATGATGGAAACTATGCTATCATTTTATAAACGTGCTATCTACTAGTTTAGAAGCATACTATCATTAAGTGGCCTTTACTGAAGGAGTATCTTTTTGCCATACATGAAAACAAATGAGGATAGTTGAAATGCAAAAATTTTGTCCCTGACCTTGACATTTTATTTTTGTACAGGTCTAGGTTGCTTTCTAAGAATATATTATATAGAAGACATTTTGTATAACTAGTACTTCATCCTCAGTGCCCTGACTAATTGTAGATGTTCAACGGAGATTGAATGTGAGCCTGAGACCTTGATTGTAAAAAGGAAAACTAGATATTGTATTGGAAGTTGTGCTCAAGGCCATTTAATTGTAGTCATAGCTTGGCAAAGGATTGTTAACATTATTATATACTTAAATATTATCTGAGTTGATTTATATTTAATGATATTTCCTAAAAGAATTGCTGTTGTGTGTAGTAAAGGCATAAAAATATTTGATGTCAAAATTTTGATAGAAGGATTTTTTGCTAGCTAAAGAAAAAGGTGTCCTTAATATTGAGAAAAAAAACATATGCTCACTGCAGAATTTATAAATGTATCTTATCATAGTGTCTGTTTCAAATTTGTAGGATTAAAGCTTCCAAAAATAAGAGTGGGATTTTTAGTCACTGACTCGGGAGCATATGTTTCTAAGCTGCAGTAAACATTTGGAAATATAACACAGGTAAAGAGGCAACAGTTCCATGAAGAAAAACCTGTGGCAACTTTAGACTCATTTTCATTTGTAACTACTTTTGAGTGTTTCATACAATCTTTCCTTTCCTCCCTTAGTGAATTTAGGATTGTGAAGGCATTAGGTAAAATATTACATTTATGACATCTGCAAAAGATCAAATAGTCTTATTAGTCAGCCTATATTCATGAATTTTCTATCTTCTTTTGGCATAAAGGGTTTTGAACACGGATTTCTTCTCTGAATGAGAAGAAAATGTATTTCACAATAAAGCATGAAAATTATAAGATGTTCAGTGGGATTATAACATTTGGTAGCACAGGAAAAAAGAGAAAGATGTGGAAGTGCCATAATCCATTGGTGTTTCAGATAATTCTAGAAGGTTCTGTTTATAACCTCTTCTTAATTTGGAGCTAGAATAATCCCAGGGATTGGCTGAGGGTTCAGGTGAGCTTTGCTCTATCTTTGTTTTGAAATCACTTTACAGGTATTGTCAATGGTAGGAATGAGTTGGGTCAAAGCAACTGCTTAGAGTCCCTGCCGTCCTATTTGTGATACTGCCCAGGCTTTTTCAATCTTTTTGTAATAATGAAACTTAAGTTATGGAATTTATGATTGCGTGGATTAAAAACGTGGATGTCGCAATTATGCCGTGCTACAAATGGCCTCTAAATGTGTTAATGCTGTATGAATTTACATGCTGGCTTTTACATTTTGGGTATGGGACTAAATACATTTGACCTGATAATGCAGATTAATGGGAGAAATTCCAGTATTCATGGGTTAGAACTAGGAGGGCTATTTCAGATACAGGCATGTCACAAAAGGTTGGGGCCTAAGCATAGATACTGAATGCAAAACCCTGCTCCTGGATCTCACATGATCCATTCATTGTCTATGGTTGGCTGTCATTGTTTACTCTGTGGCTGTAAGTTTCTTCCATATTACTGAGCAGGATGTTTATCTGAATTAATGTAAATGACACACTCGAGAAGCATAGATCTTTATCCAAAACGATATCAGAAGTAGAAATAGTGCGGAAGACAAACTCCACCTCCCATCTGCTGATTCTTTTGAAACCCCTTGGCTCTCTTATCTCTGAAAGGGATACATGGCTTTGTTCTCCCAAATATCCTGTCTACTTTCCACACTGTTTCAAAAGTATTTCTGACCAAATAAGTGTAAATCTTCATCTTTTGTAGATACAGATCATCATCATAGGCGTATTTGTGTATTATTTAAGTACTTGGGAGAATAAAGTTGCTGACAGCAATTAAAGTGGTGTGATTGGGGTTAACCTCACTTAAAACTGTTTCGTTATTAATTTTAAAAGCCTACAAGCATTTAATACCTTCTTTAGAGAAGACTGACTTATTTAGTGGAACTTGTAATGCTTGCCTTTTGGAAGAAAAGGAATAGTTCTAAGTCACTCTGTTTTAGATTTATCCATTTAGTAATAAATGTCTACCATGTCTCAGACACTGTTCTAGCAATGGACGTAGAGATGTGAATAAAAGTAAAACTGCTTTCTTTTCATTAAGCATTTAGTCTAGCTGGTAAAGCAATAGAATCCATACATACTATATAAATATATATTAAGTCATGATAAGTACTGTGAAGGAAAAAAAAGAAAATTCAGGCTAAAAGGGAATAGAACATGCATGCGCTCTTGAAATGGCCAGGGAATGTTCCTTCTGTTAGGGTGGAGGATGTAAGATACCTAACCATGAGGAATCTTGGCAGAAGAGAGGTAGAGGCAAAGGAAATCACATGTGCTAAAGTCTTAAGTCAGAAGAATGTTTGTCCCTTCAAGGAATGGCCAGATGGCCGGCAGCTGCTGGAAATGAGCAAGGCAAGGAGGCATAGACAGAGGCATCTTGGGGAGGAAGTAAATCCAGCTTAAGCTTCAAGATATTAGGATGGTGCAAAAGTAATTGTGGTTTTTGCCATTAGTTTCAATGTTTCCATGTTCACCAACCTAATATTATTTTACTTTTAAAAGGCCTCTTCATACCCCAACTGTAGGAGCCTCAGGTCGGGAAATCACGGATCCCGATGAAGAGTTCAGAGTGGTTTATGTTTAGACCATGAGGACATCATAAACTACATCCCCTTTATTCTGAGTTTGATGGGAAGCCATTTGAATGTTGGGATCCTAGAAATATTGTAACATAAGTTGAGTGTTTAAAGCATCACTCAGCTGTAGACTGGAGTAGGGAAAAGGTAGAAGTGGGGAGGCCAGATACAATACAATAGTCCAGGCAAGAAACAAGGTGGTTTGAAGGAGTTATTAGAGATGGAGTTTTTGAAATTCTGCATAGGCTGTATTTCATATTTCCTGCCAGAACTGACGGAGTTTCCAACAGTGATGTGCAGTGTGAAAAGATAAAGGAATCAAGGATAACCCCTAAGTTTGGTCTGTAAACCTAGAAGAGTGAAATATGCATTTATCGACACAGGAAACACTGTGGAGGAGCAGGTGTAGATGAGAGGGGAGTTCACGTGTTTGTTTTTAAACATGTGAAATCTGAGATGCTGGTTAGATATCCTTAGAGACGTTAAGTGGGCAGCTGGACACATGAGCCCAGAGGTAAAGGAACATCTCAGACCAGAGATATAGATATTAGGAAATTTCAGAATATTAATGAATTTGAAGGCAAAGGCTTGGATGCCTTCACCCAGAGCAATTGCCCCAGCCTGAAGTCTCAGTGTTGGAGCGCCTCCAGTCAGAGGTGTGAAGCTGAGACAGAATGTGGGCAGCTACCAGGGAGTAGGAGGAGAACCACGACAGAAGATGCCCTCAGAAGCCAAGAAAAGTGAATGATGAAATGGACAATCACATACAGGGCTTCTGACTGGTCAAGTAAAACAGGAATTTCAGGCCTGGAGTTGACCATTAGATTTGCAGTGTAGAAGTCACTGATTTTCTGTTTTGTGGCAAACTAGAGTTGAAAACGATATCATGACTTCAAGAGAAAATGGGATAAATGAAAGTGTCTTTTAAATAATTTTTGTTTAAAAAGAAATGCCAAAGATACGGAATGGCTGCTGGGTGGGGATTGAAATCTTTTTTTTTTTTTTTTTTTTTTAATGTTGAGGGTATTACAGCATGTACATTTGCTAATGGGAATAATCTAATCTAGAGAGAGGTATAAACTGGCTAAACAGGAGAGGAGTGTATTTGAGGAAGCCATGTCCTCGAGTGGATTAGAGGAAATCAGGTAGAGCATACAAATGGGAAGTTTGGTGTTAAGAACATGGAGTGAGTCTCTGTAAAAACAGACAGAATGACGTATGGGTATCCATTAGACACATAGATATGATGGAACCAGTGGATGGCAGTTGTCTTATAATTACCTATCTTTTCTAAGTGAAATAGAAAAACTTCTGCAATCTCAACAGATAAGGCAGAGCTGAAGAAGATATGAAAATTTTGAAGATAGAGAATATATGGAGTTACTCAGTAGAATGTTTGTGAATTAATCAGGGAAAAAGATTAATTTCCCTGTGGTAGAGTTGGCTTGGCTATATTAGAGGCCCATATGAGGTTCAGAGTTGAGAAACTGAGGTGACACCAGATAGAAAAGGGTGTGTTTTCTCGAAGCATGATCAAGTGTGTAGGTGCAGACATGGAGCAGGAAGATAGCTGTAATTCACTGACATTAGAGTTTCTAAGCAAGTAGGGTCACGGGAATGCCAAGCTTGCTCAGAGCAATTTGCTAAAACTGGAGACAGAATAGGGAGGAGAGAGTGGATGTGATGCGGGTGAGGAAGAGAGAAAAAGCAATACTATCCATTGATAGGAGGCCATAGTTGGGTCAAAGAAGAGAGTTATGGGGACAATAGTAAAGGGTAATCAGAGAGGTGCTTATCATTGATATGGAAAGAAATGCTAGTATGGTAATGGGATCTAGGTGCATAACCAGCCGGTGGGTGGGTGAGGTCATATTATTGGAATTAATAGGAACTGAGAGGTGGGGATATTGTAAGGACACTAGATGTGAAATACTTTGGACATTAAAATTTTTCTTGTCCCTGAAAACATACTCAACTTCTCCTAATCTATTAACATAATTAGTTTCATTAGATAAATGTTAATATCCATTCCCATGCCAAGACTCTACAGTGTTGTCAGTGATCTCATTTACTTTTCTCTCTGCTTATGTAACGTTTTGATCAGTCCTACAGACTGTATTAAAGAACAATCTTCAGCCAGGGATCAAAGCAAGACAAGGAAGTCTTCAAATACAGCAGATTGCAAGCCCATAATATTTTTTAGGTATTTATCGTTTTGCCAAAATTGTGGATAAAAATAAAATGATATGTATTATTAATGTTAAGAACACGTGAATTAATATTATTTTTAGGTTTTTATTTACAATACAACTGCTATTTTAACAATGACATACATTTTTAAAATTAATAATTATTTTTTCCCATGCTGTCTAAACAGCTTTAAATATATTTTAATGGGATTTTTCAAAGCTTAGATAAGAATGTTCAGCAAATATATCCAATTTTTAAAATGATGTTCATTTTATTTTTGCATGACTGTTGCAACATCACCTCTTCTCTATTATGTGGCCATGTGGCAGAGAATGAGAATGTCACATTCACTTACCTTTGAATAGCAGGCATAGCTACTTTGGTGTGCATTTTTATTATCAGTAGAATATGTTTTTCAAGCATATATTTGCAAGTAATATTGTTAGTAATTATCTTACTTTCCTCTATTTAGGAAGCCTCTAGGTGTTAGAGACAGCAATATTGCCAAAACATTCTGAACATGTTTGAAAAAAATCAGAACACAGTTTTCTATTTCTGTAAAATTCTCTGTGGAAAAAGAAAAGTTCTTAAAGTTTTTTGGATGCCCTACAGCTATTTTGTCCAATAGAAATATAATTCAAGCAACATTTGCAATTTAAAGTAGCTACATTTAAAAAGTTAAAAAACGAACATGTGACATTAATTTTAATAATATTTTTGATTTAATCCAATCTTTCAAAAATATCACTTCAAAATATAATTAATATGAACTTATTAATGAGATAGTTTATATTTTATGTTTCATGCTGTGTTTAATTAATACTCACCAAACATCAAAATTCAGGCAACTTTCATTTCAAGTGTTTGCTAACTGCATCTAATAGGTGACTACCGTTTAAGACAGCACAGGTTTAACACTCCAGAATGTAAACGGTTCAAAAATATCTTCATAGCAACCGTAGAATATATTTCATATTGATATTTATCTCCTTGTTGAAAGGGGGAACACACATGGGTTTGAACGTCCTTATCAAGGAAGAGAATTCACCTCACGTTTTCTGAACCAGTGTTCTCTGGGTTCTACCATAGCTCTCGTGTTATCATATTTACATACTTATGTTATTTTGATACTGAGATGTATGTAAAAGACAGTGGCCTCTAGCAACAACTGAGACCAATATATTCTCTGCTTGCTATAATTTAAGAAAATTTACTAATTTAAGAAAATTTAATAGGTATGAAAATCAGGCAATGATAAAAATGATAAAACTCAATTTAGGAGTCCACACAATTCTTAGTACTTTTTCTCTTTGTTTTGTAAATTAAATGCAATGTATACATCTGGGAAATCATGAGATATTTAAGAAAAACAAGTAAAAAATAGAGGTTTTGAGGAAGATTCAAGATATGACATTACAGGAATTACTTGGGAAAGAATTGAAGAAAATATTTACATGATTGGGAGGCAAAATAAAAAGCAAGCAAGCTTTCAGAAATCTAAGAGTTTAATCTGGTCTTCAACTCTTTGCAGCTTTCCTTGCACATGACATCCATTTTCTGTTTTAGGGATGGAAAGACAGATCTTTTGAGAAATATAAACACTGAGTATTCACTTCCTGTTATTTTGACATTTTTAATCCAATTCCTTTACTTGTCTTTACTAAGACAAACAACTATGTCAAAATGAAAGGAAACAAATGAAAACAGATCCCAGATCAATCAGCAGTTGTGTTAAGGATTCTGCTTTCTAGTTAAATTGTTTTTTTCTTTATTTCTACCTTCTCCTATGTCAAAAGATGAAAACCAGAAATATCAACACTTTAAAAAAAAGATGATTGCAGAGTTGGAGGCCTCTATGTCTAAATACTAATTTATTTTTGTTAACATGGAGAAAGTATGAGCAGGGATGAATGTTTCACTAGGATTTAAGCAACTAATCTTGAAATCAAAAGCTAACTTTTTTTTTTTTTAAGATTCCATGTCTTTTCCTTCTCAAGATTACAAACCTATCTATAAGTTTTCTATTATAGATGTAACTTTCCCAGTGAAATCAACATTTTGGATCTCACTATTATAAGAAGTGGCTTACATATTGTACAACCATTCTATCTTGTTTTTCAAGTAACATATCTAAAATTTGATTACTTGTTTTATATTATATTAAGATGGAAAGATTAGAACAAAACATGTGACGGATATTATTTTTATCTTAGAAGAGTTCATATAAATATAATGATTCTATAAATAAGATTAGAGTGGCCAAGACAAAGAATCCAGCATTTTGTCAAATATTACTAGCTGCTGTTCCTAAAATTTTTGGTGATACACATGCATGTATTAATATTTCTTTTTGTTGCATAATAAAATAACATTTGGTTTTTGAATCATTGCATTGTTATTTCATTGCTTTTACTACACATTTTTATTTCAGTTTTCCTGAAGATTATGAAGCTCTTTGGCTTTAGAAAATGATTGGTTTAATGCCTTTATAGTACAATATACTAACAAATTGTTTTATTTACATACAAAATGAATTTTACATGATTTTATTTTTAAAAATTTATGTCATAAGAAGTATATATTCTGAAATTTATGCTGTTGCTATTCAGAGGTAAGTAACCTTGTGATTTCAAAATAGATCATGTGTTTTAAGAAAAAACATAATTATGAAACTTGGAAAGTTTCATGTTCATGAATAATTTTGTTTTCTCAACATCCTCTGCAATTACATTAATAAAAGCATATCATTCAAGGACTAAATCCAGCCTGAAGTAATTTGGAGCATTCATAAATGTAATTGAGCTTCTACAATATTGTGCTTTGAACATGTTGCCACGGGTGGGTGAAAGCAGCTTTCCTGTCTCAAATATTTTGAGAAATTTTAGAAAGTAAAGTTTACTCTCAGCCAAGAAGTCCCTCATTTTCCATAAAGGAAGAAGAATTGACCATATAAATATTGATATTTGGGAGATAATTCAGGAATTTTAGAGAAACTCTAAAAACACAGTTTCAGTTTGTGTTATAGTTTGTGTTATAGATTATGGAATTCTATTTTTTCCAGCTTTTGATGTACATGAAAACCTATTGAAAATTATAATGTTCAAAGCAATTTGTTTTTAATAATTTAACGCTATTTTTGTTCTATTAAAAATGTTAACATCTAAATAACTTGTAACCAACAAAATTTTGAAAACTTTTAATTTAAATAGCTACATAATTTTTAAAATAAATACATACTTATTTCCATGAGTCAGATTTTACACATAATCAAAAGTAAGCTCCATGAGAGTGGACCTTTACATCTATTGATTCACTGGTACATCTTCAATGCCTAGAATTTCATGGCTGGACCATAGTAGAATTTGATAAATATTTGTCAAATGAATGAATTCAAGATTCAAAAACTAAGAAATGTTTATTCTTATTCAGCTTTAACAACTTTCAGGAATGAGTAGATATCATTATATACATGTGTGAATGCTTATAGTAAAATGATCATTAAAATACATTGCTTTACCTGCATTTGCTCATTTGTTTGTTGCTTGCTTTGCTTTTGTTTCACATGAGTTACTGAAATGTTTTTAAAACTCAAAATTGGATAACAATCGAAGTAAAGACAAATGAAAATAAGTATACTTTAAAAATCTTAACATTATTTTACCACTTCTTGTTTTTCATTATGTGTAATTTAATTTGCATAAAGATTTTTTAGTCAAATTTATATTTAGAGATAGATTTGAAAGTGTTAATCTTTAAATAGAGTGCATATGTACAACAGATGCTGTTTTAAAAAATACAACAAACAAAATCTAATAACACCAAAAAATTTGGAAAGAGGTAGTAAGCAACTCTCTTACACAAATTCAATTTTCAGATAGATTTTAGTCTTGTCTTTTTTTTTAACCAATCAAGTTATTTGTAAATCTCACTGAAAAACTTCATATAATGGACAATCGTTTGCATATACACACTCAGCAGGTGGTAAGCCCTGTTCAGACTTAGCAGATATCACACATGTGATTCATATCTGATTAAAATGGAAATACAACAATGAATCAATGTATTAGTTTACAATATCATTAGAAAAATATTCAGGAAAAATTTTCTCCCTATCTGCCTTAATCCAGGAAATCATATCTCTGTTATTAGCATATCTTATTCTCCATCACTTTTGAATGATTCCTGAATGCTGGTGACTCTTGGGTAATTGTAAACTTAATGCTTTTTTTCCAGACAGGTTGGGTTCTCTAGGATCGTGATTTTTAGAGAGTCTGTTTTGAAAAATTTTCTTTTCTTTTCTTTTTTCTTTCTTTTTTTAATTATACTTTAAGTTCTGGGATACATGTGCAGAATGTGCAGGTTTTTTACCTAGGTATACATGTGCCATGGTGGTTTGCTGCACCTATCAACCCATCATCTACATTAGGTGTTTCTCCTAATGCTATCCCTCCCCTTGTCCCTCACCACCCAACAGGCCCCAGCATGTGATGGGCCCCTCCTTATGTCCATGTGTTCTTATTGTTCAACTCCCATTTATGAGTGAGAACATGTGGTGTTTGGTTTTCTGGTCCTATGTTAGTTTGCTGAGAACGATGGTTTCCAACTTCATCCTTGTCACTATAAAGGACTCAGTCTTTTTTATGGCCACATAGTATTCCATGGTGTATATGTGCCACATTTTCTTTATCCAGTCTATCATTGATGGGCATTTGGGTTGGTTCCAAGTCTTTGCTATTGTGAATAGTGCTACAATAAGCATACATGTGCATGTGTCTTCATAACAGTATGATTTATAATCCTTTGGGTATATACACAGTAATGAGATTGCTGGGTCAAATGGTATTTCTGGTTCTACATCCTTGAGGTGTAAAACAATACAGAGCCTTCATGGAAACTTTGAAATAAACAGTTTCTTTTCTATGTTGACAAAAACATAAGAGGTTGGGCACAGTGGGTCATGCCTGTAATCTCAGCACTTTGTGAGGTGGGCAGATCACCTGGGGTCAGGGGTTTGAGACCAGCTTGGCTAACATGGTGAAACCCCAACTCTACTAAAAATACAAAAATTAGCTGGGTGTGGTGGCGTGCACCTGTAATTCCAGCTACTTGGGAGGTTGAGGCAGGAGAATCACTGGAACCCGGGAGGCAGAGGTTGCAGTGAGCCAAGTTCTTGTCACTGCACTCCAGCCTGGGCAACAAGAGCGAAAAACAAACAAACAAAAAACATAAGAAAGCAAACAATTTAGGCAGGCAGAAGGGTCTTTAAGAAAGAGGGAGATAGAACAAGATAGACAAAGTAGTGAAGAGATTGAAAGGAAGAAGGCTTTCTGGAAGGGGAGCATAGTGAGATAGCAGTAATGACAGGTGAGGATCCTGAGGTTGCGTGAAGCACAGAGGACCGCAGGCTGACTCTCAGAGGTAGGGAGAAAAACTGAACCTGGAAGGTAATGTCCAAAGCCAGAAGAGACAAATACTGGGCTGAGGTAGGATTTAATATGCTGAGAATGTTCACTTAAAGGGGAAAATAGCTCAGTCACTGAATGTGGTACCTTTTAAATTATCCATCTGGAAAAATAGTATAAGATTCTCCTACCACTGCTGATTGAAATAAAACTGTGTAAGAACAAATATACTCGCAGTGTTAGAGTTTTACCATTACAAATCAGTGCCTAATCTTTTCTTGTCAAACATTCTATTGTTAAAATAAAAAGCTTGCTAAAGCTACACATCATGGTTGGGTTTACAGAAAACAAAAACAGATTTTCGTATTTCCCTTAAGAGTATTAACCATTTTGACAGGAAAATATATTTGAATAATTTTATTTAAAAATAGATTCAAAATTCACATTATGTTAAAGCATCCAATAGCTTTCATTCTACTTTATAAAATGTGATAAAATTTTAAGATGTATTTTGTGATGAAACTTAATTCTCAACTAAAGACTCTATTCCAGGAGAAATTTTCCTTTTAATTCCTGGACCATGGTAATCATTTAGAAATTGTGGCTATATATGATTACTGGATTATGGTCATTTTAAAGCAATAGAAAACAACTTTCACGTAATAGTTTACTTTAAGTAATAGAAAAGCATTTTAAAGAACAAAATAGCAAATTTGAATAGCGCCTCTATAGTTTAGAGTGACCAAATACCTCTGTAGCAGAAGGTGTGTCTTTCAGATGTTGAATATTAATTGGGCAGGTTGATATATTTGAATATATCAAGAGGAAGCAAAATACAAAGAGGCAGGGAAAGAAATCATGACCCTAGTGAGTATTCAAGCATTTCCTGTGTTAAAAATGTGAAGGTACATATTTTAGTTCAAGCTGGTGCTTCTACTTTGTGTGTGTGTGTGTGTGTGGAAGAAATATTCCTTCTGAAGAATTAACATACAGAAATTGAGTACTGACATCCTAGAGTCAGTGATAGTATTTGGACTAAAGTGGATGAAACAGAGAAGCATGAATGCAAATAAAAATTTTTATAAGTTAAAATGAGCAAGACTTTATAATTGACTGGATATAGAAGACGATGAAGAATGGTTAGTAAGGGAAGCCTAAATCTTTGGCTTACACAAACTGAAAGGATAGTGGTGCCTTTTATCAGTAGGAAAAAATGAGAAAAATGGAATTAATTTTCTATAGAGTGAGAAGTATAAAAGGCTTTATCTAAACTCCTTAAAGCAGGAAAATTTATGCTTTGCTTTTAGAAAACAGAATGAGTATTTTCTTTACTCCAATTTCTAGGAAAAGGAGGAAAACATTTTTTCAATCTGTTTTTTTTCACATGGAGGAATTTTCTAGCTGTGCAAATTATTGTTTTGCAATTAATCACTTTTTTTCTAGGCTTTTCTCTTAATTACAGGCTTTGAGCACTATTAGCCAGAAATATTTATTCAATTTAGAACATCTCTCTCAATAAATCAGCCACTGAAATAGAAATAAACTGGTTTCATCAAGAAACAATATGAATAGATTTGGGTAATTAATACTTCTTCCTTCAGAGAAACATTATTATAGGACTTTGGACCAGAAATGTAGGTTAGTTTTTCATTCAATGGTCAGTTATATTCAGACATTAACTAAAATCTATCATGTATAATCATATTATTTTCAAAGGAAAATTAATGATTAAAATATAGCAATTTTCTCTATTTAAACATTTCTTTTGATTTACTAAACAATTCTAAACACAGAGCAATAAATGATAAGGTGAATATCATATTACAGAAACTATATACTTAATGTTTAGAAATAATATCAATAAGAATACCTGGGTTTTAAAAAATGTATATGATCCCAGAAGTGTTTTAAGAACAAATAATAGTAATGAGCATGTTTCCCGAAATATTTCATTTGCAATGAAAACAAATTGAAAAGAAAAAAAAATCTCCAGTATGTTTATATTTAAAGGCCAAACACAAACTGTACTAAGGAAAACTAATACTCCAGAAATATTAGAATAAATTTCTTCTTCTGATACACACCTATATCATTGCTAAAGTTTTTGATCCACAAATATTTGCCAGTAAAAATTATTTTCAACAGAATATTAACAAATAGAATGCAGATTGTCTTGCCTTGTAACATAAGGAGTTCTTTACTATTCTATGTTAAAGGAGGATATTTTATATATTTTATGTAAATTTATGTAATCATATAACAATAAACATGCTTTTTATTTGCTAGTTCTGAGATTTTAAGTCATTAAAAACTAAATTTTCTTTGAGAACAGTTCTAAAATATTACAAGTAACTGATCACTTTCAAATCATTCTTCTCTTACTTTTTCCTTCATTTCTTTGATTTACACACATACAAACACGGAGACACCAAATATATTTTCATCTCCAACAAATCTGTGTATTCAAATGGATGGGATAAGATCACTTGTTATGGCCCAATGGACATACGTAAACTGCACATATATGCATTGGGGCAATTGTAAACTGCATTTAAATTGAATTATAGAATTAGTTCTCTCTAGATTCATTAGTTGAATGTCTTCCATGTCCTAGTTACTGTGAAGACAAGGATAAATAAGATATAAGTTCTTTGCTAAGAAGCTTATAGACTGGTATGGAAACACATATATTAAAATTATTATTCAATGCCATAGATACAGAATGAAGTGATTAACCAGAGCATGGGAACACAGATGAAAATGGAACAAACTGACCAGGAAATATGGTATAGATTCATCATTTCTCTCATACCAGTCACCCTTCACCTCCATTTACACACACACACACACACACACACACACACACTGAACTCTAGTTTGGTTTTCAAATAGTTTTGCACTAACTTCTTTTTTTTCATCTTTTTATAGATATAAGATATATGTATTTTTAAAAAATCTGGATCGTGCAGTTCATGTACTGTAACTGTAAGCTAAGAGTTGATGACAGGGCTAGGGCTCTGTAAAATGTGCATTCCATTTGGAGAGGAACCAAGGAAAAATCAGTTTGAGTTGTTTATTTCAATATATCAATTCATTTTTCCCATAGCTTTAGATAATTTGGAAAAAGGATTGTTCACACTCCCGTATCTCATTCTTCATTTTATCTTTAAGTGTTTTGCTTTCCAAATTTTATTAATCCCACGCCTGATTTCATTGTAGCAGATTTTTTATTGTCCAAAGGAGAAGTAGAAAATGGAATAAATTGTTCAAAGATTGATTCTTGTGATAATACCCTCTATCTTCACTGAAGATTTGGTACTAGTAATCAGAAATGTATGAACATTGGTTTTAGACTCTGTATTTTAACTTCAGCCACAAATTCATCATGTACAGAAAGAGAATTTCATGTAGTAAGGATGATCATTTATTGAATGTCTACATTGTGCCTGGGGTATCTGAGTGTGCATATTGTAGCGTATATTCTAACAATAAACTGTAGGTAAAATCACTCCAGTTTTATTGTTTAAACTGAGTCTGGGAAAAGTTAACTTCTCCAAAATCTCTCCCCGTTCAAAAGTTAAATCAAGTCACTTTTCACTATAGCCTTCTTCCTATTTCCTTTTGGATGGAGTCATGCTCTGTTGCCCAGGCTGGAGTGCAGTGGCACAATCTTGACTCACTGCAACCTCCACCTCCCAGGTTCAAGTGATTCTCCTGCCTCAGCCTCCCAAGCAGCTGGGATTACAGGCGCCCACCACTACTACTGGCTAATTTTTGTATTTTTAGTAGAGGCAAGGTTTGACCGTGTTGGCCAGGATGGTCTCGATCTCCTGACCTCATGATCCGCCTGCCTCGGCATCCCAAAGTGCTGGGATTACAGGCATGAGCCACCACGCCTGGTCTCCTTTTCCCTTTCCAAGGGAACAAAAAGTCTTGCAGAAAATTTCTCTTAAAGAGCTATTGACTATTTTAAGATCAGTAATAATGTCTAAAAGCAGCATTAAATACAGCAATGATCAGTTCGTCTACCTTAGTGTATAATACAACAGGAAATAAAATGTTTTTGTATTCAAGCTAACTTCTGCTATGATTCACACAACATACTCCTGTCTGCTCCATTGTTTTGCATTGTGAGAGAAAGAAATCAGTGAGTTGTGTTCAAGCCACAGGAGTCCCAAGGTGGTCAGACCAAAAATTATGCTATTTTCCATTTATGTTTTCTTACTAGTAGGAAAATCCACTGTTATATAATGTTGCATGCATTTTTATATTTTATTTCAATTCATGATGACTTTTCTAAAACACTTGATTCACATGATTACATATGCCTGAGAATTCTTTAGTCTTGTTAATAGTACGTATTATCTGAAAGCATAAAATATATTTGAATACGGGTTTGTTTTCTAGATTTCACACAACAGAACTCAGTGGGACACTTGGGAGTCTGAGGAAAGATTTTTAGGTTGCCAAACAGTGTTCAAAATGTAAAAGTAAATTTGGCTTTCATAAACATAATGAACAAAAGGAACTCAACATTTGAATTTAGCCTTCTTCCAAAATATGCCGTCATTTTTTTGCATTTTCCATTTTAACATTCAAACAGCAAAATAATTATCTTGGTTCTGTTTTTCTGTCTCAACTCTTTGCAAATGGAAATATATTCAAAGAAGATGAAGGAAGTGGTTAGGCTTTTTCTGCAAGTTCAATTATCTTTGTGTTATTGCTCATTATTTTGAAGCAGACCCAGAGAATCTTGTTTGTTATCTATTGAGATTGAACATTTATATAAACGCGAGAAAGATAACTGTGAATGAAGATGTTGTTAAGCAAATGTTCACAGTCATGTGTGTGGGTGTGCAGGGTAAACATAGGAAAATTGATTACTCGGTCATGAGACTTGCTAAAGGCTTTCCACATCATCTGCTGAGACTCATGCCTCATTTCTGTTAACAGAAGGAATATATGATAATGAAATCCTCTTTATCTGAACATACTTGTTTTAATGAGTATTAACTTCATAAGACAAGGAAATATCTGGATAATTTAATTTGGGTGGTAAGATAAAGCATGCATCAACTAGTATTTTGTGATATACTCCTTGTAGTAAAGGCACATGATTAGAAGAAAAGCTAACATTTTCATTATATATGTTATATGTACACATTTCATTACTATTTTGTATTTTAAGTCCATTCAAAATCTCCCTATTAAACTACATTATTTTACAACAACGTATTGAGACTCATTGAGTTTGTGCAGGGTATTTTCTTTTGGAGGAAGATGTCTGCTTTCCAGCATAGCTGAATTGAGCTACAACTTGCTGAGATCTGTGAATTTTGGGCCCTGTGCTGCCCCTGTGGTATCTTTGTACTTCCATGGGAGAACACTTTAGTATATTGTGATAGTATTCTGTTTATCATGTCTATTCTCCTGCTTAATCTGGAAGCTACTTGACAGCTAGAAATTTGAAAAGACGTAGTATTTGTAAGGCTAGTGCTTAGCAATTGGCTGCTTTGTGATTATTTAAATGAGATTCAACGTTAATGACTTTATGTAAAGTTAATAAATTTAAACATATGCACCTCAATGAATTTTTAAAAAGAATACACCCAAGTAGATCAAGATACCCAATACCCAATAGAATATTGTTGGCATTCTAGAAGCCTTCTTCATGACTTCCTCCTGTCATTACCACTCCAACTGAGGGTAAACACTGTTCTGAGTTTTCATGAGTAGCTTTTCCTCTTTTTGAACTCGTTATAATGGAGATTGTACAGTATGTATTATTTTGTGCCATCTTGTTTTACTTCACATTTTGTTTGTGAGATTCCTCCAACTGTAGCACTAGTTCATCTGTTTTTATTGTTACATAGTAACTATGGTAAAATTTTTGCATCCGTTTTTAGTTTATAGGCAAAGATTCATTCCATTTTGAGCAATTAGGAATAACGTTGCTATGACAATTCTTACGGGATGTGGGTTTCCATTGCAGTTTTTATTTGCACTTCCTTGGTAACATATAATGTAAGAACTATCCATGTGATTATTGCCTATGTGCATATTGTCTTTCATGAAGTACGTCTTCAAGTTTTTAGCATGTTATTGAAAAATCATACGGTTAACTTTTTCATGTCAGTTTGTGACTTTATGAGTCTTCAGTGGAAATATGCACGCTTAATGTGTTCCTCACGCTATTATTTGCCTTTTCATTCTGTTGACGATGTCTTTCTTCTTATGAACAGAAATTCATAGGCTTAATAAAGTTCTATCTATAAATATTTTTACTTAGTGGTTAATGCTTGATACCCTGTTTAGAAAAATCTTTGTTACCTGCAATATCCTGAATGATTTTTCTTAGATGACTTCTAGGAGGGTTATAGTTTTTACACTTTTAGTGAGCATTCTATTGGGACCTGAATTTTTTAATAAGCTGTGATGTAGCTGTTAGTTCCATATGGACATGATTGAGCTAGTTCCTTTTGTTGAAAAAGGGACAAATAATTTCACATACTGAACTGTCATAAATTAGGTCCCCAGAGATGTGGATCCGTGTTTGGACTCTTAATTCTCTTTCATTTGTCTATTTGTCTCTTTCTGAGCCAATGAGTCATTGTCTTAATTACTGTAGCTTTATATCACATTCATATCCAATAATATAATTCCCTAAAATTGTTCTTTTTTGAAAAAATGTTTTGGCTTTCTTTGACTTTTTCTATTTTCGAATGGGTGTTGATATCAACTTACCAATTTCCACAAAATAAAATGTATGAAGTTTTGACTGGAATTATTGAATGCATAGGTTGATTTGGGCATAAATGTCATCCTCACAATTTTGAGCTTTCTAGTCCACAAACAGACATAATATGTTCCTTCACTTTTTTAGATATTCTTTAGTTTGTCTTACGAGTATATTGTAGTTTATTGGATGTAAGCTTACCTATCTTCTGGTACATCCCTAGCTACCTAATGCATGTGATGCTATAATAGAATTGTATTAATTATTACTATTTGACATTTGATGTCTAAATACTGGTTTCTAAAATGTAGAAATATACATAATTGTGTATATTGACTTCAGTAACTTTACTAAAAATCACTTAATTGTTTTAATAGTTTGTGAATTATTTTGAATTTCTACTTACACAATCATATTGGACAAAATGAGAGTTTTATTCACTTTCACTTCTATTTAATTTCCTTTCCTCATCATACTAATAGCTAGACCTCTCCTTTTATATAATGCTGAACAGTAGTGGCATTAGGAGGCACATCCTTTTCATACTGTTTTCAGGGGGAAGCTATCAATAATTCAAAATTAAAGGTGATTGCTTTAGGTATTCTGCAGAAAACTGTTATCATATCAACGACTTTCCCTTCTATTTTTAGGTGGTTAATTTTTCAAATTGTAAACTGATGTTGAATTTTACCAAATGCATGTTATTCATGTATTGATGTGTTCCCACTTTATTTTGTTAATATGGTTTATTAAGTCAATCACAATGATTAATAATCAAATGCTAAACCAAAGTTATATTTCTGAAGCATATTCAACTTCGTGATATATTAATTGTTTTAAACACCAAATTTCTCTTGCTAACACTTCTGTTAGGGCATTTATGTCAACTTGAGAGATTTGCAATTAAGTCCTGGTAAGGTCTTGGTATCAAGGTATTATTGACCTCATAAAATGAGTTGGCATGTGTTAACTCTTTTTTTCTTATCTGGAAAAGTTTGTGAAAATTGATATCATTTCTTCCTGGTAAGAAAATTTCTTCTTTCTGAATTCTTCATAAATAATCTCTGCTGGATTATTTTCTTTTAAATATCTTGCATTCATTCATTTATTCTTTCATTCATACAATAAATATTTACTTAATGTCCACTCTAACAGACATTGTGCTAGCCTTGCAGATGGAATGGTGAGCAGAGAGAAGCATGGATAGTACCTGCATTGAGCTCACAGCATAGCTGGTGTGGAAGATACAGTAATCGAATAATTTAGAAGCATGGACCAAACTCTGATAAAAATTTATGAAGTATGGATACCAGTGCTCAGAGACTACAGCAGGGACACCTAACCTATGACATGATGATGAAGTCTTCCTTAGAAAGCTAATAGTCAGAAGTAGATAGACTGCCTCATTTCTTTTTTCTTGTTTGAACTTATATCTAATTCATGTGGTTAGAATGTTCTAAATGAGGATAACTGGCTTCCCAGTGTGGTTCATTTTCTATGTTACATAGAGGATGTCCCAAAGTATTGGAGTTTGGTGATCCAAAAGCAAATTCATGTCCTTCACACTACACAAAAATTTAGAACAAATACTACATACTTAAGTCAGAAATGAAAAACGCTAAAAATAAATTAGCCTCACTGGGCCCTTAATAGCAATGACTAAAAATAAATACCTGCTGCTTGTCTTAAATTTAGTGCAGTCATTTATTCTCATCATTTTCTACTTTCTGGCAAAATACATAACTTTTATTTTCCAGGATGCTATATTTTATAAAACTTTTGAAATTAATTAATTTTATAAATATAATATCTTTATTAATATTTTCAAATAACTTGTTTGGATGCACTATACAATCTCTTTCTTAATTCTTTAATTAGTCTCACATACAATATTTAAATGCCACAGAGATCAAACAAATTTTGAGTAGTCAAAATTCTTCCCTTTAATGAAAATTACAGAGTTTTCTCCTGTCTGGAAAGTCAGCTCATGCACTGCAAAACCATGCCAAACACAGACAGCAGAATAATAAACCCAATATGTTGCAAAGTTCTTTCTTTTTCTTCTTCTCTTTCTTCCTTCCTTCCAATGGAAATATATAAATATATGTGTGTATATATAACTGTGTGTGTAAATATATATATTTTATAAATATGTGTGTGTAAATATATATTATAAATATATATATATAATATAAACAATATAGAAATAAAATATTTAATATTTAATATAATAAAATATAATAATTTAATATAATATATTAAAATATGTTATAAATAATTAAATATATTATATTGTATATTATAAATAATTAAATATATTATGAATAATTAAAAGTATATGTTATAAAATAATATATTAAAATAATAACATAATATAATATATATTAAAAATATATATATTTACGCACACACATATATATATTTTCTGGAGAGAAAATCAGTAGACGTTAATTAGTAACTGAAACGAGTTTCTTTCAATTTTAAAACATGTAATAACCATTTTGAATAAACTATATATACACCATTTAATATAATTGTAGAGAAAAATAAAATAAAATATTCCAAAATAATTTCAAAACTCCCTTAGCAAAGAGTCAAGAGTTTCAATGTCAAAAATGTTTCAAGATTTGTATTCTTCTATTTGGGATATGATGAGTATAAAGAATTTGCTAAATGTGCTAGGTCAAATATCACTTTGTTCTAGAAGCTTGTAAAATTATAAATTGGAACACTTTCTAAAAATTATGAAAACTACTGCAGTTTTCTGAGAACTGTGTTTTTTAATTGTTTAAAGCTGAAATATTGGCGGGGCATGGTGGCTCACTCCTTTAATCCCAGCAGTTTGGGAACCCAAGGCAGGTGGATCACGAAGTCAGGAGTTCGAGGCCAGCCTGGCTAACATAGTGAATCCTTGTCTTTACTAAAAATGCAAAAATTGGCTGGTCACAGTGGGGCACACCTGTAGTCCCAGGTACTCAGGATGTTGAAGCAGGAGAATCACTTGAACTCGGGAGACATAGGTTGCAGTGAGCTGAGACTGCGCCACTGCACTCCAGCCTGGGTAACATAGCAAGACTCCATTTCAAAAAAAGAAAGAAAAAACCTGAAATATTGTAGAATCGAATAAATGTTTAACATGTCAATTTGGTGTTTTAATTTGAAATTGGGCATTTAAAAACTGTGATTATTTAATAGTATTATTATTTTTGTTTTTTACAACATCTATTTTTAAATACGCAGGATACATGTGCAGGTTTTTGCATGGGTATATTGCACCCAGGTAGAGAGTATAGTACCTAATAGGTAGTTTTTCAGCTCTCCTCCTCCCAGTAGTCCACAATGTCTATTGTTTCCATTTTTACGTCCATGCATACTCAATGTTTAGCTCCCACTTAAAAGTGAGAACATGCGGTATTTGGTTTTCTGTTCTTGCATTAATTAGCTTAGGATTATGGCCTCTGGCTCCATCCATGTTGCTGCAAAGGACAATATTTCATTCTTTCTATGGCTGTGTGGTATTTTATGATATATATGTGAGGCAGGAGAATAGGGTCTGGAGACAGGGAGCCTAAGGCCAACCTGAGGCTGACTTCTTGGAATTGAACCAAAAAGAAAACCTCACCTCTCCATGCCTAAGTGACAAGGAACCAGAGGCATCTGCCACTACAGACCCCCTCCACTCCCCTATAGCACAAATGGGAAGTACCTCTCATTGGTCTGGGGCCAAGCCTTCACTTCAGCCTTTGATTGGTGGCGGGGGCAGGGTCCATTTCAGCCTCTGATTGGTTGTGGGCCAAGCCTCCACTTCAGCCTCTCATTAGTCATGGGCCAATGCTTCATTCGCATAGGTTGTAACCAATTGGAGGCCTCTAAAGGGTACATGTAGGTGTTACCAAATTCTTTCAGCTTAGTAAAAACTAAAGAACATTGCAATCGGGACTCTTGAGCCTCTTTCTTGAGCCCGCTCCCTGTCTCTAGAGTGTATGTTTGCTTCAATAAATCTGCGCTTTCATTGCTTTTTTCTTTTGTTGTTTTGTTGGTGCATCTTAGAATTCAGAATTCCAAGAATCAGGACAACTTGCAGTCAAGACTTTCCATCAGGTAACTTATGTGCCACCTTTCTTTATCCAGTCTACCACTGATGGATACCTAGGTTGATTCCATGTCTTTGCTATTGTGAAAAGCAGTGATGAGCCTATGAGGGCACATGTCTTTTTGGCTTCATGATCTATTTTCCTTTGGGTATATACCCAGTAATGGGATTGATTGCTCTGTTGAATGGTAGCCTTGTTTTAAGTTCTTTAGCAAATCTCCGAATTGCTTTGCATGGTGACTGAAGTAATTTACACCCCCCAGCAACAGTGTATGAGCATTCCTTTAACTCTGCAGCCTCACCAGCATCCGTTGTTTTTGGGCTTTTTAATAATGGCCATTCTAACTGGTGTGAGATAGTATCTCATTGTGGTTTCGATTTGTAATATCCTGATGGTCAGTGATAATGAGCGTCATTTCACATGTTTGTTGGCTTCTTGTGTGTCTTCTTTGTGAAATGTATGTTCATGTCCTTCGCCCACTTTTTAATGGGGCCATTTGTTTTCTGCCTGTTGATTTAAGTTCCTTAAGCATTCTAGATATTAGACGTTTGCTGGATGTGTAGTTTGTGAATAATTTTTCCCATTCTGCTGGCTGTCTGTTTACTCTGTTGATAGGTTCTTTTGCTGTGCAAAAGCTCTTTAATTTACTTAGGTCCCACTTGTCAGTTTTAGGGTTTTTCTTTTGCAATTGCTTTGGGAGACTTAGCCAAAAATTATTTGCCAAGGCTGATGTCAAGAAGGGTATTTCCTAGGTTTTCCTTTCTTTTATAGAAATTCTTGTATTTTATAAAATTCTTTTCAGAATTTTATAGTTTGAGGGCTTACATTTACACCTTTAATTCTTCTTGAGTTAGTGTTTGTGTATAGTAAAAAGCAAGGGTCCAGTTTCATTCTCTGCATATGGCTAGCCAGCTATCCCAGCAACATGTACTGCATGAGGAGGCCGCTTCCCATTGCTTGTTTTTGTTGGCTTTTTCATAGATTGGATGGTTGTAGGTGTGTGGTTATTTTTCTGAGTTTTCTATTCTGAGCCTTTTGGAAAAGTCTTTAGGGTTTTCTAATTATAGAATCATACCGTTAGTGAAGAGAGAGAGTTTGACTTCTTTTTCAATTTGGATGCCTTTTATTTCTTTCTCTTGCCTGATCGTTCCTGCCAGGACTTCCAGTACTAGGTTGAATAGCAGTGGTGAGAGTGGGCATCCTTATCTTGTTCCAGTTCTCAAGGGGAATGGTTTCAGCTAAAACCTGTGATTTTCAATTACATTCCTAAAATACATTTCATTGGATAAAATATAGGGAGAAAAATAAAAATACTGAAATGTGCACAAGTTGTTATTTGAATAGTACAGAATAGCCAGACTGACATATTACAAGTATTTGGAAATGTTTTCTGTTAAGTCAAAGTCTCCATGAAATTACAATTTAAAAAATGATGTGTAATAATAGCAATGATTAAAATAGATCTTTGCTGATCTGAAAAATGTCTTTGTCTGTCTTACAGGTACACACTATCACACACTCACACATGCACTCCATAAATAAAAACTGGAAAGGCATAGAGAGACAAATATATATGTACCTCTTGGATTCTGGTAAGAAGGAAAGAGGTTAATATATGTGAAATACTCAGGAAAATTCCTGATAATTTCTCTCTCTCTTTTTCTTTTTTTCATTATACTTTATGTTCTAGGGTACATGTGCACAACGTGCAGGTTTGTTACATATGTATACATGTGCCATATTGGTGTGCTGCACCCATTAACTCATCATTTACATTAGGTATATCTCCTTATGTTATCCCTCCCCCTTCCCCACACCCCACAACAGGCCCCAGTGTGTGAGGTTCTTCTTCCTGTGTCCAAGTGATCTCATTGTTCAGTTCCCACCTATGAGCGAGAACACGCGGTGTTCGGTTTTCTGAGAATGATGGTTTCCAGCTGTATCCATGTCCCTACAAAGGACATGAACTCATCCTTTTTATGACTGCATAGTATTCTATGGTGTATATGTGCCATACTTTCTTAATCCAGTCTGTCATTGATGGGCATTTGGGTTGGTTCCAAGTCTTTGCTATTGTGAATAGTACCGCAATAAACATACGCATGCACGTGTCTTTATAGCAGCATGATTTATAATCCTTTGGGTATATACCCAGTAATGGGATGGCTAGGTCAAATGGTGTTTCTAGTTCTAGATCCTTGAGGAATCGCCACACTGTCTTCCACAATGGTTGAACTAGTTTTCTCTTTTATCTTTCTCTCTTTCTTGCTGTCCACAAGTTTCATTGTTAGATGCTAAGCAGTTCAGTTTATCTGTTATTTGATTTACAGAAGTTACTCTTATATAAAGGTAAATATTACAAAATATATTGAGAGGCACTAAAATGATTTATTCTCACAGTAAATTAAACTGATGAAACTGACGTGCTTAAAGATTTTAATACCACTTTATGTGTTCAGAGTAAGCGCTACTGAACTTAAGGTGCTATTTGAATAGAAAGCTTTTCTCATGCTATTGTATTTGGCACTCAAAAAATGGGAAAGAAAAAGCTAAATAATACATTGGCAGTTCCATTTTTCCAAAGTAAAACAATATTTGCGTTTGAGGTTTAAAAATATTTTTCAGTAAATTAGGCCAGGTGCGGTCTGTAATGCCCGCGTTTTAGGAGGCCGAGGTGGGCGGATCATTTGAAGCCAGGAGTTGGAGACCCGCCTGGCCAACATAGCGAAACTCCATCTCTACTAAAAATATAAAAATTAGTTGGGCATGTGGTACGTGCCTGTAGCCCCAGCTACTCAGGAGGCTAAGGCAGGAGAATCACTTGAACCAGGGAGGCAGAAGTTGCAGGGAACTGAGATTACTCCACTGTACTTCAGCCTAAGCAACACAGCAAGACTCAAAAAATAAAAATAATAATAAATAAATAAATAAACATTCAATAAGTTATTAAAACTTCAAGATGTAAAAATGAACATGTTCATCTTTACATACCCTTCAGCGGAAGATCATGCAATGAATTAAATGCAGTAATTCTGCTTGTATAAAATCCAAGTACAAAATCCAAGTATTTTGTACCTATAAGTAGTCATGTGCTCTTGAAAAGCAGTTTTGGAAAATGAATCTGTACAGTGTTCTCATTTTCTAATTTTAAATTGTTAAAGGCACCATTTCACGTCAATTTATATTTCCTGTTACTGTCACCTCTTTAGAGGGTTAACATATACTAATGAAAACCTAGAATATTTCTCTCTTGTTTGTTTTTATTTTCTAAATATCAAGAGATTAAAATGCATTTTTCTGACCATTCACATTCTTTTAATAGACTGCAGACACAGAAACTGTGAAGTAATAAATATAGTGTTCTAAGAAACTCAATTTTGGTGTAATTTTTTATGCAGCAATATCATTTCTGTGGAATACAGGTGTGGCTTAATTGAATCCTCTGGCCCTGGGTCTCTCTCATAGGCTTCAGGGAAGGTGTCAGCCAGAGCTGCAGTGGACTGAAGACTCAACATGGGGTAGATCTGCTGCCAAGCTTCCACAAATGGTTGTGGGCAGGATTTAGTTTCTGGGAGCTGGTGGCCAGAAGCCTTCCTCAGTTCCTTGCCACGTGGGCCTCTCCAAACAACTGCTTATAACATGACTCTTGGATTCATCAGTGACCAAGAGAAAAGGCAATAGAAAGAATGCTAGCAACATGGAAACCTCATTCTTTCATAACCTGATTTCAGAAGTCACATCTTACCACTTTTATAACATTATATTCATTAGAAGCAGGTCACAGGGCCAGCCCCCACTGAGAGGAAGGGAATTAGACAAGGCTGTGAATACCAAAAGGGGGGATAAGTGAGGGGCATTTTAGAAGTTTGTCTATATTTTAATTTTAAAAAATGATATTCACACACACTGGGAAAATCAATTTGAACTTTTTTTCTTTACCATTTTACCCAATTATTCTGAGGTTAAGGAAACATTTCAAGAATAAAACAAAATATAATTACAAGGTTTGCAGTCATGGCCATAATCTCACTTTTTATTGGCACTTATTAGCGCCTGATTGATCACATTAATTGTTACATAGCTATAATCTACATTTGAAATTCATGGATAAGAGTTAAAATGAAAGATTTATGTGCCATAGTATTTACATTACTATATAACCAATGCTGAACTTCTAATACAAAATGTCAACACTAGGAATATCAATTCAAATGATAGTGAATTTCTTACCTGAAGCCACAAAGGCTACAAGGAGATGGTACATTTTTAAGTGTTGAAAAAAAATCAAGTGATAATTGTAGAACTGGTAAAACCATCCTTCGGGAATGAATGGAGAGTAAAGATACCAGATGAAGGAAAACTAGAAGATGCTATTAATAGCAGGAACTACCCTTAAAAATTGGCTAAAGGAAATTCTATAAAGAGAAACAAAATGATAAAAGAATCCCGTAGCATCAAAAAACAAGAAGAAACAATCAAATAGAAATATGAATATATGATAGAATATCTTTCTCCTCATTTGTTTTATAAATCATATTTAATGATTGAAATAAAAATTATAAAATCATTTTATACTCAAGAAAGTGATATTTAATGATAGAGAAGGTAAAATGACCTAAACAGAAGTAGGTTGTCCATACTTCACTTGAGATGAAATGCTGATTTCCAGTAGATAAGGCTGTTACATTTGTGTATTTTAACTCTCAGAACAACAAGTATGAAAACTGTACAAGTGATAAACTAAAAAATACTGTACCTATATCAGCCAGGTGGAATCCACACAAAAATTCAAATAACAAAGAGGAAAGCAAAAGAAGAAAAGCAGGGATGGAAAGAGAGGACAGAAAGAAAACAAATTATAAAATGGCAGATATAAGTTCTAACACATCAATAATTACTGTAAATGTAAATGGCCTAAATAGACCAGGTAGAAGGCAGAGATGGGCAGGGAGTATAAAACAAAAATAAGCAAACAAACAAAAAGCATGAACAAGTCACATGCTATTAATAAGAAACTTAACAAGAAACTCACTTCCTCAGATCATCAATTAAGATTGCCATCTATCACAAATAAAAGAATGTTAAATAAAAGAATGGAAAAAAACACCTTGGAAATACTAGTTTTTAAAAAAATACCTGGCCGGGCGCGGTGGCTCAAGCCTGTAATCCCAGCACTTTGGGAGGCCGAGGCGGGTGGATCACAAGGTCAGGAGATCGAGACTATCCTGGCTAACATGGTGAAACCCCGTCTCTACTAAAAATACAAAAACCTAGCCGGGCGCGGTAGCGGGCGCCTGTAGTCCCAGCTACTCGGGAGGCTGAGGCGGGAGAATGGCGTGAACCCGGGGGGCGGAGCTTGCAGTGAGCCGAGATCGCGCCACTGCACTCCAGCCTGGGAGACACAGTGAGACTCCGTCTCAAAAAAAAAAAAAAATACCTAAGAGTGGCTACATTAATACCAGAGATGTTACTTCAGAACAAAACAAAACAAAATAAAATATAGAAACCCACCACAGACAAGGAGGAAAATTTCGTGATGATAAAAGGATCAATACATCAGGAAGACATAATGATGCTACATGAGTATACGCAAAACAACACAACTTCCAAACACATGAAGCAAAAACAGGTAGAACTGAAAAGAGAAATAGACAAATCAGGAATTACAGCTGAGGATTTTAGAAATCTCTCTGAACAACTAGTAAAATGACTGCACACAAAATCAGCAAAGGTATAGAGAATCTGAACGATATAATCAGCAAATAGGATCTAATTGTCATGTATAGAAGATTCCACCATACAATTGCAGAACATACATATTTTCAAGTGTCATGTAACATTCACCAAGGTACATATCCTATACCAAAAAAACAAAAAAAAAACAAAAAAAAAAACAACAAACCCCTTCAACTAATGTAAAATAATTGAAATTGGGCAGAGTATGTCATCTTTCTGTAATGAAATCAAACTAAAAATCACAACAGAAATATCTCTAAAGAAGTAAAAATTAGACAACACATGTCTAAATAATTCATGGTTCAATAAGGAATTCGCCAAGAAAATAAAAAAAATACAAAACTGAATAAAATGAAAATACTGTAACATCAGATATTTGAAAGACAGTTAACATAGTGCAGAGAAGAAAGATTATGCCCTAAATTCTTACATAAGAAATAAAGTTCTCAACCTAAGTTCCTACCACAAGAAACAGAAAAAGAAGAGCAAAATAAAGGAAATACCAATTCAAATATATTTCAAATATATTTCAAAACAATTTCAATTATATTTGAATTGTTATTTCTTTTACTTTAATTGTTACTTTAAAATATTTAAATTATTTCTTTTATTTAAATATAGTTAAATTATTTAAATATATATAGTTAAATATAGTTAAATTATTTAAATATATTCTGTCATGTCACTTCCAATCAATATACGGAATACATAAGTTAAATACTGTTATAATTTTAAAATATTGCTTGACTTGATCATCAAGACAGGTATGACAATCTTACACAACTTCTTAGGGGGTATATTTGAAAAGTGGCTTTTCTGGCTTTCTTACTTTTGAAGTCTGGGTGAAAGGCATAAGTTTCTTATGTCTGATCTTTCTCTTTTCTGAAAGAAAAAACTATCTTGCCCCATCTTTCCTACATGTTCGCTACAACATTCGGATTCACCAGAAATTTTGGAATTTGAAGAAGCTGGGCTTTTAAAAAAATTTTGTTGATTCAATTTGTATTTTTTAAGTGTAAATCTTACTCTTTGGTCATGCTGTTTACAATGAAAATTGAATTCCAGATCATACATACAAAATAAAGTTTAACATACCATATCATGCATGATTTTACATAAATACTTTTTGCTTTAAGAACTGGGATGACTGAAGTGGAGTATTTGGACACATGCACAGGTATTGCTCATAAAAGTCTTAGGTACATTGTAAAATGTCTGCTTCTGAATCCAATTTTTTCTTTCAGCTTTTTGATGTGGAATATAGTTTAGCCCATTTGGATTATTAATGTATAGAATGTACTGTTGGGAAAATAAAACTGACTTTAAGAATAAATTTTGTTTTGATTAAAAAAATTATAAGTGCTTTTTGAAAATAATAGGACAATCTTTGAGTTTCACTCTTCAAACTTCATGAAGTCTGAGAAAATTTTCCAGTCAGCCAACATAAAGCAGTTGGCAGCTTTGCACATCCTATCAAATGGGTGTGAGAAAATATTACCGCATTTTACTGATACATAAGAGCTTTCTCCTGTTCACCACAAAGTGTAAATAGACTTGTGAAGATCTTGTGACTTAGCCACACAGATTCTTTAAGAATAAGTGCGAATATGGTAAACGCCTTAGGAATTTTGCTTAGAAAATGCATAGGAAAATTGGGGTCATCTGTGGTTTTGTTTCCTGAAACCTTAAATGCACAAAAATATTTGGAAATCTCAATGAATTCAATGTTAATGAAAATCTATAATTTTAACAAATAAATGGCTTTTAAATGTAAAAACAACAATAACAAATAGAAAAAATTCCCCGATCTTGATGATATAACCATCGTTCTCTAAGTACCACCTAATTTGTAGTGGAACTGTGATAGGAATTATTTCATAGAGTGATTTTCTCTCACATTAGATGTTGATAATAATTATCATTTGGAGTTATTGGCTATGTGCTCTCATTTTAATTTCCTTTTAACATTTTAGTGTTTCTGGGAACAGTTACGTTGTCATCATTGTCATTTAATCGATATGAGGTTCTATAAGATGATGTTTACATAATAATGTAAATTTCAGATACAATCACCTGCCCAAATTTAGAAAGCGGTAGAACCTTTAACAATATCAGGCTTGTGCAGTGTTATTTCCCATAAAATGTGCACCATGTCTGTTAGCCACCTGGAAATAGTGCTAAGCTGCTAAGCACATTCTTATACAAAAATAAGATTAGGTGGGGCTATATAGTTCCAGCAGAGCTAATGTTAATTTTATTTTTGGCTTAAGGTCTCAAGAAACATTTTGGCTTTTTTATTTGGCACCATTAAGTTGGATTAGATTGCATAAGAACATTGGGATAGTTTGTAGCTTTGTTAACTAAAACCTGGCATGGGTATAAATATTTTAAAATGCTGATGAATTGACTGTCAGGTTTCCATACAAACAGGTAAAATATGTAGAACAGATTATATATACATGTATATGTATATATAATACTGTATATTACATTTATTCCATATGTATTCTGTATACTATAGAAATAGGCTGCTAAGCTCAAATGTATGACATAATCTCTTTAAGTCTCAAAATTTGTACACTGGTGAGAAATTTCAGCAATATTTTAAAGCAGAGCTTTCTTGAACCTGCTTGGCATCACAAGTACTTCATAAGAGTAGTTAAATGATGTATCTACCAAGAAAGTCTAAATTGTCTGAACCTAAATTTGTACTTGGCAGGCAAAGCACCAGAAAGGCTTCAAGCTGATTAGCCTGCCAGAAAACAGGAATTTTATTTTTCCAAGACTCATTACAAATTATGCATTGACACTTTATAAAACGGATTATGGATTTTGGATCTCTCTGTATTTCTTTATTCATATTATAAAGAAGTCAGACTGGTCACTTTTTCTCTCTGATCTATGAGGTTATTATTATAATGTAATTTTTAAGCCCCTTAAAGCTTATAAAAAACACAACAATGACATCAAGATACTATGTAGAGAGACTCTGAAATAGTTTATTTTTAAAGAACTGGAGTTTTAAAAATCATTGAACATTATCTTAGAAATGTAATATTTTATCACGATTTTTTCTCAAATAATTTTACTGAAAACCTAGCTTAAAGGAAAGGCATCACATAGATTTGAACCAGTAACACATTGCTTCAATAGCACTAGGTAATAGCAATAGCTTAAAGAGGGAGCAATGAAGAGTAAGCTAGCAAAAGGTCTTGTTTACTGTATTAATTCCATCCCAATTCTTTAAAATAGAGACAATTTCTATCTGATCAAATAATGCTATTTAAAATTGAATAAAGACTCTTGGAAAACATGAAATTATGTTTTAAACTTTGTGTTTCTGCTCATTTTATGTTATAATGCTTTTGAAAGTAAAATATCTAAGTTTTAAATTATTGGCAAGTTGTTCAAATTTATTTTATATTATTAGTTGCCTGCTTTGACAAATTATTTTCTGTCTCTATACAATTTAAAAGCCTCTCATTTGCACCAACAAGCATAGACAGAAACTATCTGTATAATTTGCTACAGTGTAAGGATTTTTAGAATAGAATATTTAACCATGAGCAAATCTTGAACTACATACATATGTCATGTGGCCATTTAGTGTAATGGTTTCATTTATCTCATCATCACAACTATAGTCTTCTATTTAACATTCTGTGTACTCTTGCAAAAATTCATATGTGTGTGTGTGTATATATATATATGTATTTGCTTTAGACCTATATGAAATGAATTTTCATACTCTTCATTTATGCCTGTTTGACAGGCCACATTTTATAATACAATAAAGTGTTTATTTTCCCAAATATTAAAATCTGATTCTTTTTCTTTTTGTTAGATTATATTTCATCATATCTATCATAATGATTGTTTCTTAGCATTGTACTTTGAATCTGTGTTAATCCATTTTCTCACTGCAAATGGCTTTTGTTATTTTGTGTGCATTACAAGTCCTATGCTTCTTAGGAAAAAAAATTCAACAAAGGTTTCATTTTCTATAGATTAAGATAAAGCAATAACTATAAACAATAAGACAACATCTTTGTAATGTCTGTTTTATCCTGCCATGGAAGTTTAACTTCTGCCAAAAATGCTTTTCTTTCTGGCCCATTTCATTCTTCAGATAACACATCAAGTGTCACTTGGGAGAGACTTTGATAAGTACATAGGGAGTTTTTGGATTACAATACACTGCTCCTTTCAAAGATATAGTTAAAAACTGTGATTGTTCATTTGGTTTGTTGTTCATGATTGTTAGCAACATTCAGGATGGCAGAAGTGATGTCTATTTTGTTCACTTTCTAGGAGCAGGTCAGCGGTGGATATTCAACCCACCTTATTTTGTTGTTGTTGTTGTGTTTTGTTTTGTTTTAGGCTTTCAGCAGCAGGAAACCTTGGTTTTTAGCTTCTGTTTCTAGTGATAGGTGGAAAAGAGGGATGAGGAAGGGGTTTTGGTAGCCCAGTCAGAAACAGAAACTAAGAACCCGTGACTGTGTCCTCTCCCTTGGACACCCTTAGACAAAGGGCCACTAAGGGATCTAGAATTCTCGGATCACAGGTTTAGTTAGTAGGAAAGTATAACCTGCTACCTGAAGGATGAGAAGCCAGGGGAAAGAGGGTCTGTGGAGAGAGGGAGCGTGCTCCTGCAGAGCAAACAGGTTGCACCAAGGAGAAGGTGGAGGTGAGGTTGTGCAAGGAATGGACACATCCAGGGTAGCCGACACAGGGGATGTGGAAGATGAAATGACAAAGAGGAGGCCAGAGGGTTGGACAGACCTGGACCTCACAGTCCCTTTGAGCTGTGATCAGGAGATTGAATGAACTCAAAGGACAGTGTCAGGATGAGAAGACTAATTGTTGTGTAATTTAATAGGAGATATTTTAGCATAAAAATATCCAAAGTGGAAGTATGCCAAATGTATTCCTGAAATACTCTAAAAGATTTATAGTGAAAACAGTTGATATTTTAAAGCTGTAGAATTTTTATATGAAGAGGTGGTAGCTCTGGATTCAAATTTCCTCAGTTTCCAAACTGGGTTGACCCTTTCTAACTGTATGACTTGGCTGGATACATCAGAGCCTAAATCCTAGTTTCTTTATCATTAAAATGGGGATAATAATAGTACTGACTATTTCACTGATGAGTATCAATATTATATAGAAATTGGAACTGCAACTTTGTTACACGCAATACAGAGCACTTTTGTAGATTTCATTTTTCCTATGCTTTTCCTGTTTTTTAAGTACATCATTTCTCTTTCAAAAGACAGAGGGAAAAACATACAAAAAAGTAAATGGTAAATTAGTATGTCAAGGTGACATACTAATGACTTGTATAACAAAAATGTATGCCTTGCCTAGAGGATAGCTAGAGTTAACCAGTCTGCAGGCATTTTCCCTTTTAATAGTCACAAGAATTCAATGAGGCCCATGCTATTCTTGTCTCCTTCTATACTAAGGATATTTAGTGAAAGGCAGTTTGTGTAATTGGTGCAAGATCATCGTCTAAAAAGTGGCAGAGTAAGACTCTACCCAATAGAGGCTGGAGTCCACTATCTGACACATTAAGTCCTCCTTTGGCAACAAATAATTTTGTTAGTGATATTATATATACTTTGTAGACCCTTAAGATTTTATTTGGTTATGTACTACATTCAAAAATATTTGCAGAAATCACGGTGGACTGATTGTATAAGCATTTTTACAACACAAAAATCAGTACAAGAAACCAGAGTCAACAGCATTAAAACATTTTCCCACGTTATCAGTGGCCCTGTTCTACAACCACTGGCAAATACTTTCATAGTTCTCTGAGCTAAAATACGAAGAGTGCACACATTTGTATAGGGAAATGAAGACTTTAGTGCATGCATATGTGTGTTAACCACCCTCATCTCAAGCAAATTTTCCTTGCCTGAGAAAACTTTTTAAAACAGGAAATACTCTTCAAGTTCAAGGACTGACTGATTAAGCCCAACTCATTTTTATTTAGTCAGATGTGAAAAAATACACAGTTAATTGGTAGGCAAGATCTCAATGTACCAGAATCCAATTATAGTCTTCAAAACACTAGTGAAATAAAAGTTAATGAGACATTTAAAGACATTACAATTTTATGATACTGATTTATTTTGAAAACTAGCAAGGATAATTTTAAGTTTAATGTGCTGAATTAAATTCTCTGTCTTCGCTTTGGAATTTCAACCAAAAGAAATATCATTAAACAGTGAATAGTAAATATATATATGTATTTGTGTTTGTGTGTGTGTGTGTATGTATGTATATATGTGTATATATATACACACTGTTTCTAATTAAGAGTTCCTTTTGTTCTTTTCTTTTTTGTATTGGTGTTGGAGTTTGGTCAGCTGTATTCTTATTGCCCTCTGAATTATAATATATGAAGGGAACAAAATACTCCAAATCAGCAATAATTGAAACATGATTGGACATATACCAATGCTAACAAAAATAATTACAACCATGTGTCTATATTATTATAACAAGTATTATAATGAAGAGTGAAGTGGTTTGACATCTCTATATAACACTTGTTAAAATGTTTTCTTCTCTACTATTAAAAGTTAATATTAATTAAGTTTAATATCATAAAATATCTTAATAAGATAGCCTTAATATTCATCTTTTAAAATATTATGTAGTCTTTTTTCCCAATGATTAAAGGCTTATTTTGTAAGTTAGTTATAGTAATGAAACCCATTCAGTTGATTAAATAGATAGGTCATAAGGAGGCAATTTATGATCTGTAACTATATAAAAGCAAATGAAAAAAAGTGAGAGGATTAAATGTCATGCACATAAAATATTATATAAGATTATTTACACCAGAAAAGCATATCTGAGAATAAAAATGGGTAATTATTTACAGCCATGGAACTTTATTAATTTACAAATTAAGCTGCATGTTTTGAGCACTTTTTTAAAGCAAAAATTCTACTTACTATATTCTCAATATACCTATATTACAATGTTGAATAAAGAATCGGGTATATGTATTGTTACATATGGTATGCCTTTACAAATTAATTTGTGTTTGGTATTTATATGGAAAGTTGATTTTAATTTCTTTACGAAGCTTTGCATTGGGCAAAGACTGTGTCGTGTTATCTACGCTGTAAAGTTTCCTCATTTCTAAGTGATAGTCACAACTTCATCAGTACTCCTTAGATCACCTTGACCATACCTAATAATCTAACACTGACTTGACACATACTACATACTAAACAAAATTATTGAACAAATACATGTATTTGTTATAATGTAAATTATGTATCTTTAAAACTTAACTGTGCTTCTCTCACCCACCAGACTGTAAAACTTTTGACACACAAGAAACATGTTTTTCATAATATTTTATTTTTGATCTTATCACAATATTAACCACAGTGAGAAATTAATTCATGTATAAGTTAGATGTGCTTTTGCCTGAAAATAACAGAAAACTCAACCATCATAACTTAAATAAATATAGGTTATTCTGCTCAAATAGCAAAGAAATCAGAGGTATGCATTCTACGTTGTCATGCCATAATTCACACCTTAAATCAGGCTCTTATCTTCATGGTTCACCATTTTGAATGTTATGAGAAGGCTGTTATACTCACCTTCTTCCAGAACTATGTCCTTATTCAAACACAAGGAAGGAAGAGGAAAGAGAGTTCCTCATTGTGATGTTCTCATATTTTTCTGGATGGGAAATCTCAGCACACTTCATCTCACATCCCAGCAGCCAGAGTCAGGCCATATGGCTGCCTTGAGACTAGTCAATAGTCAACAGATGAAGGGCATCATGGAAAATGTAGGCTATGATTTAACCTCTGGCATTGAAATAGAGGCTTATTTGCCTATATATCAATAGGTTGTGCATTCTGCCTGAACAAATTGAGGCTTAGCAGGGATAAAGAAAACCATTAAGTAGTTAGTGGACAATAAATATTACAATTTGTATTTTGTAGTGGACAATGTTGCAATAGATATGACCTAAATAGGACTGCATTTGTCAAAATGAATTATTTATGTCATATGCTATCTTCAATTGCATCTTTATATTTTTATTTGTATTTTTTTGGCAAAATTGAATATGAGAATTTTCTATTTCTTAGTGGACAGTTACAAGTGTTTAAATTCCTCTATATTTTTAGTTACACTGGAAAAATATGCAATATTGAAAAAGTGCAGCCGGGCGTGGTGGCTCACACCTGTAATTCCAGCACTTCAGGAGGCTGAGGTGGGTGGATCACGAGGTCAGGAGATCAAGAATATCCTGACCAACATGGTGAAACCCCATCTCTACTAAAATACAACAAAAATTAGCTGGGCGTGGTGGTGTGTGCCTGTAGTCCCAGCTACTCAGGAGGCTGAGGCAAGGGAATTGCTTGAACCCTGGAGGCGGAGGTTGTAGTGAGCCGAGATCATGCTACTGCATGATCAAGACTCTGTCTCCAAAAAAAAAAAAAAAAAAAAAAAGTGGCATTGTTTTCATCAAATTTCAAAAACAAAAAAAAGTAGGTCTTATTCCTGTATTTACAAGGGAAATTTCAGCATGAAATTATGTCCTCTATCTTTTCTCAGGTCTCAAAGATGAATATGAATTTAGATTCCATTCATCGATTAATTGAAGAAACACAGATCTTCCAGATGCAGCAATCATCAATTAAGTCACGTGGTGACATGGTGACACCTGCCTCACCCCCCAGGGATACCTGCTTCCCACTTCATGGGCTACAATCTCATGCTGCTGACAATTTCTGTGCACACTCATGTAACACCAACAAATGGGATATTTGTGAAGAACTTCGCCTGCGGGAGCTTGAAGAAGTCAAGGCCAGAGCTGCTCAGATGGAAAAGACCATGCGGTGGTGGTCAGATTGCACTGCCAACTGGAGAGAAAAATGGAGTAAAGTTCGAGCTGAAAGGAACAGTGCCAGGGAGGAAGGAAGACAACTCAGAATAAAACTAGAGATGGCGATGAAAGAATTGAGTACACTGAAAAAGAAACAGAGTTTGCCACCTCAGAAGGAGGCATTAGAAGCTAAAGACACCCAGGATCTGAAGCTTCCTGGTTTCACAGAAGAAGCCTGTGAACATAGAGACCAATTTCAAGTGAGTTCACAAATGTATGAGTCCATCAGAGAGTGTTTGGTAAAAAGAAAATTTTCTACAAAGGAGGACACAAATAATAAGGTAAGAAAAAAATCCAGAGACTATGTGAATATCTGAAGGTCATAGATAGTGATGGGGAGGAAGAAGGAAGTGACAAATCCAGTGGTGACTATACTAGTCTGCCAGGGCTACCGTAAAAACGTACCATAATCACAGTGGTTTAAGCAACAGAAATTCATTTTCTTATAATTATAGAAGCTAGAAGTACAAGATCAAGGTGCTAGCAGGGTTGGTTTCTTCTGAGGCCTCTCTCCTTGGCTTATAGAAAGCCATTTTCTCCCTGTGTCTTCATATGGTCTTTTCTTTGTACACATGTCTGTGTCTTAAGTTCTTCTTGTAAGGTCACCTAATGAGCCTAATTTAACTAAATCACCTCCTTAAAGGCCCTGTCTCCACCAACAGTCACATTCTATGGTACTGGGGATTAGGACTTTAACAAATAAATTTTGAGGAAACACAAGTTCAGCCCATCCTAGTGATTTTACTAATCTTTATAGAAAAATTTAACTCAGCATTTTTCATCTGAAAAGAAAATATTTGGAGACATTTCTTTCCATTTGCCTTAATTATTTCTAAATTGTAAACAATCCATACAGTAGTTCGAATAGTTCTCAATGTTTGGGACTCAAGCCTCACAATTAACTACTTATAAAATGGGTACTGCAGGCAAATAGGGTACCTTAGGAAATGCTTTATATGGACCACTGATGGAATTTCTTGGTATACTTAGAATCTCAGTTTCTGAGAATTCTGTACAAAACACATGTAACTTTAAAAAGTCTCTCAGTATCACTTATTCATCCATGAACCACCACCCTGTTTTTTCTTTTTCTTTTATTTTAACTTGGTAAATAATATTAACAACCCAAAGAACATACTTTGGGAACTCCTGTTACCTCTTATTATAGTTTCAGTTTATTTTGTTACCTCTTTCTACTTAATTCCTTCTCTAACACACATTAGTTAATATCTTGCACCTCTACCATTGCATTTAGTATTTTAAGCCATTCTATAATGTATATAATTTATGGTAGGTAAAACCTAGATTTAACTATAAATAAAAAAAAATTAAGAAGATTGCAATACAATGATTACTTCTGCTTATTTGGTCTTCTATGTTTTCTTTTTAAAATGTTCAAAGCTGATAACCTAGGCTTTGTGTGTATCTTTTGGAAAATCACATATATTTTCAAAACTCAGCTGTGTTAATGTATGGGTTAGAATAGTGCAATGATGAGGATAAGGGAACATAGCTCACATCAAGTTCTCTAAATCCACAAAGCGTTTTTATTATTACAAGTTACTAGCCTCTGCATTTGAGAAAATGAAGGATTCTCTTCACATGTATCATGATGGAAATTTCTCAATATTTTGGGATTTCTTCTGAAATATCTCCTTAACGTTAATGTCAAGAACAAATCAAACATAATACTTATTTATTAAAAATGTATTTATTTGCAAAATATCCTTCCAGATATTCCTTCTGATGGTAGGAAAATAAATATTACCTGTTGAAGAAGCTTCAATCAGTTTTTTCCTTAAAATTTTGACCAGTATCTTTGCCAACTCTATACCTAAGAAGAAAGATATGTATATGTATCCTCAAACAACACATCTTATTTTATTGTTTGTCAAAATATTATAGTATAGATGATTGCAATGATCATTCTTGAGAGAATTAAGGAATGAATCATACTAGGTAACCTGGCATCCACATACTACTTAAAAAATAAAATAAAAGTGAAGTATCATCGAGATTTTACTTGAACTTGACTATTCATTGAGATTGTATTTGAAATTGTCTTTCATTTTAAACTTATAAACCAGGGCAAATTTAAATTGTAGGCAAATACCAACAGCATGAGCCCTGTGAAGTTTTTGAGTTACACTCTAAGAGTGTCGATGCAGTTGTTGCTCTAGTATTGATGCCCATGTTTATTAAAGTGCCCCATTAAATTCTATTTGAGATGTGACTCATGAATTAAAAAAAGGGGAACTAAAATAAAGCGATAAGCAAGCTTTTTAAAATATTCAAGAGCTTCCTGAAAATTCTATCTTGTCTTTCAAAAATGTTAAAAAATAATTACTTTGAAACTGTAAGTGTCTTATGACAAAAGAAACTTGAAAGAGGAATTCATCAACTCATTAAAAATTATTTACAGCTGTTCAAGTTTGTGCATGATTATTTTTAGCGTGATTAGAAAAAGAGAACAAACAGAGTTAAAGCAGAACTTTTGAGAAATGTATTTTTTTTGTAAAGAGGTAGAACATAGAAAAAAATAAGTTTGAAGAAGAATGCAAGTAAGTGTGACCACACAACGCTTTTAGGGAATGATAATGAAATAAAAATATCAATTTGTTGTTGTATCATAACATGTATTTCTTTATGAAAATGTATTGTCATCACGATTTTTCTCCAAGAGGTTTAAATTTTTTTTTTTTTCAGGAAGAAAGTGTGGTTATTGATTCTCTAAAATTAAGTGAGGAAATGAAACCCAATCTAAATGGTGTTGACTTATTCAACAACGGTGGTTCTGGAAATAGTGAAATGAAAGCTGGGCTGAGACTGAAAGCAATAAATCTGCCTTTGGAAAATGAAGTAAATGAAATTTCAGCTTTGCAGGTGCATTTGGATGAATTCCAAAAAATCTTATGGAAGGAGAGAGAGTAAGTGCTAATCATTGTCTCCCTTAACTAAGTCTAACTTTCAAACCACTTAAAATTGTTAATACTGATAGATTGGTCATTTGATAATGTATTTTATCCATGTTTAGTCATTAAGCTTTAGGATTTAAAGAAATTAGTTTGACATATATTCATATTTTGAATTTTAAAAAGTAGTATATAACTTGTTAGTGCTTTTCATTCTTTTAAGTTGACTTTTATCATGACTATGTTTTTATCATCTCTGGTAGATTCACTTTAATTGTATCTGAATTCTTAAGGTACAAGGTTAAAATATCCAGTGTGTTATTTAATTGTTACAGCATCTTGGACTTGGTAAATAAAAAATGAATAAATATGTTAATACTAATAGCAGAAAAATCACAATTTTGTGAGATATTGATTACAGAAAAAGTTGTCTGATACATGGATCACTAAGGGCATCAGGCTTGTGATTAATTGGCCTGGATCTTCATCTTTGTTCTGACGTATTCCAACTATGTGATGTTGGCTGTTGTCCCTTTGTGAAAATAGCTGCAGTGCTGTTATGTTCCAGTTATCTATTGTCTTGAAACAAACTTTTCCAAACAATTATCATTAAAACGTATCAACAGCAACCACCATGTCTTCTATTCAGAATCTTGAGCATGGCTTGGCATGGACATCGTATCTCTCACTTGTGCCTTCAGTTGCAATGGCTCAAAGGCTGGCCATGCCTGGAAGGCTGGGGGCTGCAGCCTCTCTCACTCATATGTCTGGCCTCAGTTCTCATCTAGGCCTCAGTTGGGACACCTGCACTGGGGCTATTTAAAGGGGTGCTTGGCTTCCTCACAACACCGGGGCTAGGCTGCAAGTGAACATCTTAAGAACACAGAGAGAAGAATGCCATTTGAATGACTCTGCCTCAAAAGTCACGTAGCATCACTTCAGACCCATTATCGGTGGTGGGAATCTCAAAGGCTGACTCAGATCAAAGAGAGAGAAGCACTTTCAACGGAAGGAGTGTCAAAACAATTGTATAATAAGGGCGTGTGGGATGCAGTCATTGTGGCAACGGTCTTTGCAAAATACAGTCTGTCATAGCCTTTCTCAGTGAATTCTCATAAAGATCAAGAACAAATAACATCTGGGAAAGAGGATAGTAATATGAAATATTCAATATGGATTTTTGTTTCTTTGCAATCAGTTTACAATTTTATTAGCACAATGTGGAATATCTAATATATAAATGTGGTTCCAAAATCTAAAAATAATTACTTTTATCTCTTAGTTATAAAAGCCTTAATGGGCACAGCCAGAAAAGCAAGAAGGATATGTATGCATATATACACACAATGTATTATATAAGCATATGTTATATAACAGTTTTAATTTTCCTGGTTTGAATGGACTGAAATCGGGATAAATATGCATACTAGCCATTCACAGATACAGTAAGTTCTTTACCACTTATTTTCTGCCAGAAGTTTCTCATTAGTTCCTCTGAAATTTACTAGTGCCACCGATTCTCTTTTTCAGACTCTTCATCTGTCTTTCGCTAGATTAATAGATTGTGATCATGCAAGCATTTATGTACAGAATAAATACTTATTACTCTACCAAGTGTAAATTCCTAGTAGAGGCAACCAACATCAGTAGAAAAAAGAATAAAATTGAATTTAATTTTTAGGCTTGTACATATACTGACAATTTTATCTAGACCTATACATTTCAGTCACATTCTAATCTCTTTGCTTTTACTTCTTGAAGGATTTAACTTTTGGTAATTATAGACTTCTCTCCAGCACTCATACGATATTACTTCCCTGATGCAGTCTAATGGGAGCAGTGCAGAGCTGTGCTTTTCTTGATGTAAACTTTCCTATTCTAAAGTGTCAGTTTTAAAAATATGCATGTTCTGTCTTAACACGCTTATCCATGTACATATACACAACATGTATTTTTTACTTTCTTGGAATACATGAACAATTCTCAGAGTAAGTACATTCTCCAGTTCTCAATGACTTCAGTCTATAATTCATAGACAGGTCAAAGAATAAGAGAAAAAAGGAGGCTTTCCATGGCCTTGTCTTCCTACTCTCCTCTTTTAAGAAACAATCCCACGGACTTGATGAGTCATGGTTCCTGTGTCCATGAATCAACATTTGCATGCAATCCGCATGAGGCAATCACAGTCTTTTTTGCTATCACAAGAGAACATTTTCCAAGAATATAGGATATGCTATTACTTATAAATCCATCTAATCTTTTAAATTCTTCTTCCTGGAATATCAGTGAGTGGGTGGCTTGAATTGAGATGTGAATGTATTTTTTTCTGCATTCCCATCTAGTGGGAAAATTCTCTTCTTAACTAGTGCACAGAAATCAGCTCAGAAAACTCAGGGACTCATTTTTTCCATTGTCCTTGACTAGAACCTCTTCATCAAATAGAAGAAACTTTATTGTTTTATTTGCACTCTGAGTACTGTTCAGTTTTATGAATAATTCTCCAGCATTAAAAGTTTCTCATATACTGAGAATTTATATATTTCTGATGACTTTCATAAAGACTTCCCAGGTAGAAAATTTAGAGGAAGGCCAGGAAAGCTGATCCTCTTAGAGAGCTATGTGTACCTAAAAATTTAGGAAGCTGAGGTTGGCAATACCAAATCTCAAGTAACAGAGACTGAGATAAAATATTTTGAACTGTTCTAACATTCAGAATCAGTTTTGAAATTTCACTGCAGAGACCTCCTTTATCACTTATAAAATGTTTGTTCTGTGTCCTTGAAGCTGAGCTTCAGTCCTCCTTTTCCATTTCGTCTTTTTTTTTCTTTTCTTTTTGAGACAGTCTCGCTCTGTTGCCCAGGCTAGAGTGCAGTGGTGCAATCTCGGTTCACTGCAACCTCAGCCTCTTGGGCTCAAGCCATCCTCCCACCTCAGCCTCCCGAGTAGCTGGAATTACAGCCTGTGCCACCACGCCTGGCTAATTTTTTTTTTTTTGGTATTTTTAGTAGAGACAGGGTTTTGCCATATTGCCCGGGCTGGTCTGGAACCCCTGGCCTCAAGTGATCTACCCTCCTTGGCTTCCCAAAGCGCTGGGTTTACAGGTGTGAGCCACTGTGCCCAGCCCATTTTATCTTCTTAATTTATTTTATATATAAGAAAAGTAGTATGCTTCAATTATTTTGTTTTGCTTCATTAAATGTTCAACTTTTTTTCATAATGAGATTTAAAATCTAGGTGAGAAGTTTCAGCAAATTAAAAATGCTTCAAAGGTTATTATTTTTGGTCTGTGTATGAAACAGACAGATTTCTACTTTACATATATATATATATAAAGCATATATATATTCCTCAATTAATGAATACATTGACATGCAAATCTAGTTAATACTGTTTAATGTAAAATTTGTAAGTATTAGAAAGTCAAGCTTATTTTGTTTCTTTATTGTCACTCATGGAATATTCAATAGATCTTTACCATCTTTTGACTCTCCAGTGTCTATTTTGTGTTTCGGCAATTTGCTACTAAATGAAACAGAGTCTACACCTGTGCATAGATTATAAAAATACCAGTAAGTCTCTACCACGGTTTCCTTTGTAATGAGGGTACAGACACTTGACTTGGGAATAGTGTATCAGAGGTGGCCGCCTAGAGTTTTAAGCCAAGCCAGTACCCCAAGGCAGTAGACAGCATCTAGAATCCATGCCTGAGGGGGAAGCAGCAGCAGTAAAGAAACTCGTTTCCGGAGGCAGCGGTGGCCTCTGGTGCCTAGTGACACCACCCACTGTCCCATATTGGTGATCTTGAGGTCCCGCTGTGATGTCTGTACCTTAATGGTGGCCGAAATAGTGTGCTTACAGGAAGATTTCGATGGCTTTCTCATCAGTGTTCCTGGCTGCATGTATTCCCCAGAAATTTTTTGAGCTACAATATCCTTTTCCACTCACATTAGCTAATTTGAATATGTTTGTTTGCCAGACACATAATACCAGGACAGTGTACAGGCAACAGACAGAGGAGGTTACAGGCAGTGGGGTCTTCATGGGACCAGTTTTGTGGCATGAGAGTGGGTCTTCGTCCCTGTCTGCTTCATCTGCAAACCTTGTTCTATGATTCTCCTGGAGATCTGAGCTTAACAATATTCTTTAAATACTTATCTTTTCTAATTAAATTAATTGTATATGACTTGGCTGTTTGCAACAGCTGAGTGCTAACATCCAGTGCTGAAAGATGTAATTATGAATAGTAGGAAGTGCAATTGCAAAATGACATATATGTTGCTTAAAGTATATTTGTAAAAACTTGTATTGTTAACAGTTTAATACTATCGCTAAATTTTGAACTGTTATAAAAATGAATATCTGCATGTTATTATAAGATATCATTTGATTTGGTAGAACATTTTTATATTAATACACCCTTTCAGAAAATAACGATTCAATTTTTTCCAGTGAAATTTCCCACAGTTCAACAATGATTAATATTTATACCTAGATATTAATTTTTAGGACCTTTCATCCCTGAGAAATATTTGAGTAATATTTAAATTTAAATTTTATTTCCAATTATTGTGGAATTGTGACAGTAAACAAAGCATCAAAAAATGCATGGAAATATAATCACAACTTTTCATAAAAATAATTTTGGTTCATATTTTATATTTAGATTCTACAAATTTTATATATTTTAGCAATATGATTTTTTTAAAGTTTATATCATCATATTAAAGATACTACATTTTTGCTAAACTTTGCCTTTTTAATTTCATTCTCATGAAGAATGTGTACATAAAATATGCAACATTTTAGAGTAAATATTAAGTGTTTGCCTTCTTGTAGCTCAAATGCTCTGACAATAATATACATCTCAATTATAAATTTAACTATATTATTCATCAACTTTGAAAATCTCTCTGAAACACAGAATAAAATGATTAGGCTAGAAAATTAAGGACTTATAGAGTGCCCTCTGCTGCATAAATTTAGACACGCAATGTCCTTAATGCTGGCACAGAGACACAAAAGTTTATGATGGGGCTATCTAAATACTAAAACAATTTAAGTATCCCATTGTCATTAAATAATTTTTTATGAATTCCTTTTTTTCTCACTCCCCTAACCAAATTGTAACCTTTTTCATAATAAAAATGCATAATTTTCCTTTAGGAAACAAATACATATCAGATATTTTCTTTATGATGTATACTTGAGGTAAATATTACTTTCTTCGAAAATTTTTGAATTTATTTTGAGTTTCTAAATTATCATTTGATTCATTAAAGTATAACATCAAAAGCAGACATTTGACTTCACAACATGTATGATTTTAACTCTAGGTAATTTTCAAGTATGTTTCCATTATTCTATTATAAATAAAATAATTCTCAAAATTAATTTTAAGGAGAAACATAAATATATGCTTCATTACACAAATACAGTTAATTAAAATCTTTTATAAAATTATTTTATTAATTTAACATATGCCATTTGCTTTTCAAGTTTTTCAGTTACCGACAAGACATTCCCACGTCCTACTCAAGAAAATCTAAAAAATTAAAATTATAAATATGGTGATTCTTATCTTAAACATTCCAATGAAGTTACAAACTTAGTACAATTTTATTATAATTTTCAATATAAATTCACAGGTCTAAGTCAATATTCAATATCTTTTAAATATTCTAATTTATCACCCAAAACTTAAAATGCACTCAAATGTTAGATATGCAATATAGTTCATCTTACAATGATTTGTACACATAATTTCTAAATCTAACACAAAATACTAATACTGATTTGTTTATTATTTCTATATTTAATTCTTTTCCTCTCGTCATCTCACACACAACTACTGAAACACAAATTATATCATAATAAGCAACTTGGGTGTCCGCAGCTGGCTAGGTTTACTTTTCTATCTGAAATTGTGACTGCTGTGGTTAATCTGGATTATAAACATTCATATTCAGTGTTCGTAAGACCTAAACTTTCAAGTTGAATCTTTTTGTTTGTTAATTTTGTTTAATATATTTGCTATGTTAATAAGGGATTCCGGATCAGAGTACTGTAAGTGGTGCTTTGCACCATTTTTTTTTTTGCAACCTGTCTCTTTTGAGGTTAAGCTAAGCTCTAACTAATTCTTTTATATCCTCTTTCAATTTTATGGCTTGATTTATGTAAATATAATTATATAACTTTTTAATAGACTGCTTCTCCATTTGATTGGAGTAAACTAATGTATTTACAGCCTGACACTACTTTGAATTATCATAGTATTGTTACCAAGAAGAATCATATTTCTTATTAATATGTAAATAACATTCAATTTTGATTCTGCCTGCGTCTTCTAGCTCTGTGAATATGTTCCTAAGATCTTTCTAGTCACATTTAATATCACTGAACTAGAGCTGTATATTAGTTAATTATGAATACAATAACTATGTGACTAACAATCACAAAATCTCAGTGTCATATAACAATCAAAGTGTATTTACCTGGTGCTCAAACATACAAGTTCTTTTCAAACTTTTGTTTCTGTGGTCTCTGCTAATATCTCATTGTCAAATCCTAGAATTGAGGAATGAGGAAAACAACTCTGTCTGTGGAAATGGAGGAAAATCAATGAGTATTTTTTTTTTTTTTTTTTTTGAGACGGAGTCTCGCTCTGTAGCCCAGGCGGGAGTGCAGGGGCCGGACCTCGGCTCACTGCAAGCTCCGCCTCCCGGGTTCCCGCCATTCTCCTGCCTCAGCCTCCCGGGTAGATGGGACTACAGGCGCCGCCACCATGCCCGGCTAGTTTTTTGTTTGTTTGTTTGTTTGTTTGGTTTTTGGTAATTTTTTAGTAGAGACGGGGTTTCACCGTGTTTGCCAGGAGGGTCTCGATCTCCTGACCTCGTGATCCGCGAGTATTTCTGAATAGTAATCAAATCTACCCTACAGATAAGAACAGGCCAGCTTCAAAGGTCAATATGTGTTCATTACAACCAGAAATAAAACAATTATCAATGACTCTAACAGACATTGTGGGCCAAAAAAAAAAAAGAAAGAAACAAAAATCCAGTGGTTGGTGTATTAAAGGACAAAATTTTTTATTTCTTTTTTCTTTTTTTTTTGAAGCCGAGTCTCGCTCTGTCCCCCAGGCTGGAGTGAGTGGCGCGATCTCGGCTCACTGCAAGCTCCGCCTCCCGGGTTCCCGCCATTCTCCTGCCTCAGCCTCCCGAGTAGCTGGGACCACCGGCGCCGCCACCACGCCCGGCTAATTTTTTGTAGAGACGGGGTTTCACCGTGTTCGCCAGGATGGTCTCATCTCCTGACCTCGTGATCCGCCCTCCTCGGCCTTCCAAAGTGCTGGGATTATAGGCGTGAGCCACCGTGCCCGGCCTAAAGGACTAAATTTTAATCCTAGTTCTGTTGCTAGTTCTACAAATAGAGAAATTAATTTCAGTTATTTAGAATAATTTAAATAAGGATCCCAGTGAAATTTCTTTTTTACAACCAAATTTGAAATACTTAAAATTATTTTTAGATCCCCAATAAATGACTATTTTTTAAGATTGTTAGGTGGCCTGTTGGAATTCTGTGTCATTTCAAATGATTTTTTTCATTCACATACAGCCGCAATATGAAGATGGATAGAATACCATGTTAAAATTAGAAACATGTATATCCTCCTATGTAAGAAAATATTATGAGTGAGAGGAATTGAGAGGCATGCATGAAATACATGGAAGAAATCAAGCAGAATGTTAATACTGGCAAAGCCAAATTAAATATACGTAATCTACTGTAAAGTTCATTGTCAGAATAATAAACTAAAAAAATTTTATTCAATATTTATAATTTTTAATAAGTTGCAAAATGTTTTCTCTCATTATGATAGATACAGATATCAAAAATTAGGAAAATGGCTATAAAATTGAATGCATCCTTGAAATTATTTTACAATTGAAGCTGACTTTTTTTCTTTTAATTTTAAAATTATTTAGAATGCGCACAGCTTTGGAAAAAGAAATAGAGAGGCTGGAGTCGGCTTTGTCTCTATGGAAGTGGAAGTATGAAGAACTGAAAGAATCAAAGCCAGAACATGTGAAAGAGGTATGAGGGAATATGAGGTAAAGGAAGAAATGAAGCCTAGCTTTTTCTCTCTTTGGATATGTAAACAAGTGGGCAGAAAGGCACAACAGACAAGAGGAAGGGAGGTTAAATACTGGAATTTCCTCTACAAGAGCAATATTTGAAATCACTTGTCAATAGTGAGCTTAGTCAAATTCAGACTATATATATGACATCTTGTTTGTATTTATACATTTGTGGCAGTTTTATATTGGTAATTATTTATTTTCAAAAATCTCATTGCATATATTTATGATATAAAAATGATATTTTGTTATACATTTTGGTAGTTAAATGGTTAATGATTAGCTACATGACACAATTAATTATCCATTCTAGGCACATTAGAGCAGATGGTTAAAGATATCCTCTGATAGCACACCATCTATCATAAATGACTTTATCTTACTCTTTCATGAAGCAGTCTGATAATATCAATTTATCTCAGGCGTATTGAGGTTCTTTTCATATCAACATTGTAGTTATTTGGGATCAGCCACTTGCCAGAATACTTTTCTTTTGCATTTTCATCAATAAAATGCCATCATGAACCTTTCCCATTTTGATGATTTATTACTGTTTATTATTTAAGTAATATTAATTGTACATGTTTTGTGTCCTAAAGCATGGTATTACATAAGTGTGTGGGAAAGAATAATAAGTAAAGAAAAGAAAAATAATGGGCAAAATAATGACTATTTCACGAGTTAACATTTAGTGGATGTGTGTGCAGTATAAATACACGTATACATGTATGCACAAACATATACATGGATATATGGATTCATAGTATTTACATGCACAGGAACCTCTCTCTGGGTATGACATTCAAAATGCATTGATGTATACTGGAAGAATAGTTCATGACACAAGAACACATTATGTTTAGAATATGTGTTTATGTGCTCTATAATATAATGGGTTCTAATTTTGACTGAAAAAGCTAATATTTAAGATGCAATTAGTGGAAAATTTGTTTAAAAAAAGAATGCATTTACTACCTCTTGCCACTAGTGTGCAGTACAGACTTGATAATCTTAGTTTCGTAAGCCTTTATTTGAGTAACATTTACGTAGCAAATATACTGAAAAAGTCAAGTTTTTGAGTTGGTTTAAAAAGCAATATGTATATTTGAAACTGTTTAATGTTTTCTGTTCAAATATGATTTTTGGTAGCAAAGTAAGTGAGAGGAGAAAAAATAAAAGTGTGATGTTATACAGTGTAAGGTGGATCTGTATTTGATGATCCTGCAGAAGTATTTATTAATACATATATGATGCTTTTGATAGATAAAATGCTGATAGGGTTTCAGAACAAGGGAAACCTCAAAATTGTGAAACAGTTGTCTAAGTGCATATGTCAGTTAAATGAACCACAAAGTTGAATAATGAACTCAATGAATGTAAAATTTTGTGGACATTGAAAGTTTATAAATATAAAGATCAAACACTGTTTGAATTATTCATATGGAAAAAATTTTTAAATATGTCCTTTCATTCCTAACAAACATTTCTGATGTTCTTAGGATTTTCTTTTTGAAGAAATGTGTTACATACACATGTTTAAATTATTTTTATAAAGTAAGGTTAGATTTTTAAAAATGATTAAAAACTAAACAAACAAGACTACTTAGAATGAGTTTAATTATTTATATATTCTTTGTTTAATCATTTCTTGTAATGGGTTATAACACACAAGAATTTTAGGCTACATTTAAAAATACTATTGTAGCACAAGTATAAGCGTAAAATATTCAGTCTCCATACAGTTGATTGACAATCAGAAGGTGTGTCATGATTCGTTCTTTAAAATTTCATGTAAGTTATTCTTTCTTACTCCCTTTTTCCTCAAAAATTCTGATAATGACCTTTGCATTTATCATAGCTCATCATCTCTATGAAGGTTTGAATACAAGTGTAATTTCTGTTGTAGATGCCAAAAATGTTAAAAGCAAATACATGCCTGTCTAAGAACTGGTGATGGAAAGATTAGCAATTGTTAAAGTTGGAAACAGATGTGCTTAATAGACCTAGATTTGTAAAAATGCATTTGAAAGTCTGGTGTGCTTTTAGAGGGAAATCATTCTTCAATTATTGACATATAGAGAAGAGAAAAGATAAGAATTTAATTGCAAAATCTAAGTGTTTAAAATACAACCAAAATAATATATAGTAGAGGTAATTATATCCAAAATGCTGTTTCCATGCTGAATTTAATACTTATTCAGCTTTTCCTTTGCAAGCCTGTCTATATTGATTCAGAATTAGATTATGAATTCTGAGTGTGTGAAAAGGATCATTTATATGAAATTTCGTGGTCTAGAGGATCAAACATTCATGTAAGTTACATTGAATACTCATAATTCTGGTTCCTCATTTTAACAATCAGTGACTCTGATTCTTTCCATAATGGAAGAGATTCTCTGCCATATGTGAGAATACTTGCTAATATTTAAAAATTAGTCTCAAGGTAACAAAAATTTAAAAAGTAACTTTTAATTCTCTTTGAAAATTGTGAGCATTTGCTTGGGAGGTTCTAATATGTTTTCTTAATAAGTCATCTTTTTGTGATCATAATGTGCCTAGCAGCTTATAATTTATAATATTCCCTCAAAAATATGTATGAATACTTATAGAGACACAGGCATTGTTGGGCCCCTTTATGTCTTACATTGAAGCCTTATTTTAAACACCTCAAAATACCTTTCTGATTTGGGAGAAAATAGAAAATTAGAATTACGAAGTTGTATGTAGCTAAAATTCTACACTCACACCTTACCTTTTTAAAACATGTGGCATATGGGAGCTATTCTGCATACATCAAGGCAGGGTCATTGAAGACAGTTATTAGAAATAGGTGTATGGTGGAATATTAGTGCACTTCTGAGCTCAATGCTAATTTTGAAACATTGACTCTTATTGCTATTCCTGTGGCTTAAATAAATTATTCCACTGAAGTGGCTATACAAATTAATGTATCTTATGAATTCTGCCTCCAAACTGTATCTCACATCATTCTTTCCATCCCTGCTACTTCTCCAGACAGGGCCATTATCATCTCCTTGTTTTTTCCTTCCAGGTCTATTTACCAACACTGTTGACCTATTTACATTCATTTTACACCCACTAAGCAGCATGATATTTCTAAGAAATTACATCGGATTGTATTAGCCCATTGTTGGAAACACTTCAGTGGATTATCTGTTACTTAGTAGATAGCTGCCTTCCAAGTAATTCAGCAGTTCAAGGAAGTTCACATTCACCTGCTGAAACCATCACAGGCTGATTGTTCAGTGGATGCCCACTGACACTACTCTTTCCTACCCTAACTGCTGTAACAAGCAATACGCTAAATCCCAGTGACACCCAATAGGTGATTACTGTTGACTCACATACAGCCCTATCTGTGTTTGGAGGGCAGCTTTCTCCATCTATCCAGTGACTCTGCTGTCCTTCAGGTTCTCAGAGGTTCACTCAGTTGGACACTAGTCCATCTGATCAGAGATTAGAAAAAAGAGAGAAGGGAAGATTATGCAAGGATAATTTATATGGGCCAGGCTTGGGAGTAGCATGCATTATTTCCACTTATAATTCACAGATGAGTACTCATTTGTAAAGCAATACCTCATTGCAAGGCATGTTGAGCAATGCGTTTAAGCTGTATACCCCCAAAGAAAAAGAAAATGGATTTGGTAAGCATCTAACTAGTTTCTGCAGCAAGAGTCGATACGTTACATGGTATAGTCATACTGACTAATGTCATATCTTATTAATAAATGCATTAATTAAGATACACTTTCATTAGTGTTGATAAATACATTTTGAGGACTTTGGCTTATATTTAAGGGAGAGTGGGCCTTCTAATCCAAATCTCTCATATTGAGAGTTTGGCTTACCTCTGGAGAGCTGGGAAGTGGAAGGCTTTTGTTTCTCCCCCCATGGAACTTGCCCTATGTCCTTGAGAAAGACTGAAGAGTGAGTGCTTCTCAAGGTGTATATTTCCCAAAGAAATGGGGAGAGAGGAAGGATAAGAGCTACCTGTAATGAGTTTCCTCTTTTACACTCACCAACCAGCCAATTCCCTCTTCCTTCTGGGTGGTTGGAGGGAAAGATACTTGGTTGGAGTCTGAAGAGTGTTGTGAGGGCAGCTGGCCATCCACAGGGATGGGTGTTTTGAATGGAGAAGGTTTTCTCCTTGTACCATTCATCATGGCCTACATGGCTTCATTTCTGCAACACCTCTTTTGTCCTTTCTTTGTCATTTCCCCCTGCCCATGCTTACCTCTTGCTACCCTGGCTTTCACTCATCTAATCAAAGGAACCAAACTTCTTCCTGCTCAATGGCTGGGTCCATGCTGTTTTCCTTGTTGAAAATATCACACACCTCACACCTCTTTCCCCTCCTATGCCAGCCACACCTTGTGATTAACCTCAGTTTGTACATCACTTCATTTAAAAAAGTCTCTGTCCAAAGTATGTTTCCTTTCCTATTTTTTTTTCAAAGCAACAAGTAATATTTTAAAAGACTTTATCAAACTGTGTGGTTATTTTTTTATGTTTACTGTTGCCTTCCCCATTGAACTGTCAGCTTCATGAGGATATAGATCATGTCTGCTTATTCACCTCTCCATACTCAATGATGAATAAATGTGCTTAATATTTGTGATGAATAGTAAATGAATGAAGTACTGTACTAACACTTTTCTTAATAGCTATAAATGCTTACATTTCTAAACAGAGGCTATGGGATAGTGTAAGGTGAGTAGTTGACTTCCTGGACTTGTCTTTTATTAGTAGATGAGTCCACCGCCCTCCATCCCTAAGGATTTTAGATTTTCCAGGGTACTGAAATGAAGTCTTATCCATCATGAAAATCTGTTCAGCTTGTTCTCTACATGACATAAATCAGCTTATCAGGCCAAAGAGTGAGGCAGATAAAACACCATGGTAGAATTCTGCAAATGAATATAAAAATGAAGCATGTGGGATACCACTTTGCTGATATAAGTACCTTCAAAACCTTTTAAACAAACATAATTAAGAATAATATAAGCACTGAATTACATAAGTCGGAATTAATTAAACTACTGGGGATAATTTATAGGCATTGTCAAGGTAACTCTCAGGACCCTGAGATGACTTACTTAACTCTAAGTCTATTATAAGAATTATGAAATAAATTTAGGCTTTTCAGAATCTACTTGTAGTAACATCAAATGATGAAGAAAAAAGAGAGGTTAAGTTAAGCAATATCATTTTAAAGTTTAAAACACAATGAAAAGGAAACAACTCATATTTAATTAGTCTAGACAGTTAATAGGTTGAGGATAATGATAAAAGTAGACTAAAAATATATAAAGAATGAGGTCTCTAAGTGAGTTACACAGGTAATTACCTCACACAATGGCAATGTTTTATACCATGGGGAGCATTTGGTCTATGGAATATCTTTATTTTATATTTCAGATGATGGGATGGTTTCCAGAGACTAATGTTCATAAATCCAAAGCTTCTGTTTTATTTTCTCTTATCAGAAGTCTTTACAGACACATTCAATTAAGACAATTCCATAAAGATCCTCCTCTTATTAAATAGCATTAGTCATTTTACCTAGGAGACCAGTTTTTGTGTTGAAAGGGAGATCGGACCAGGTCTCCTGCCTTCTTTTCTTCTCCCAGAAGGTATGGCCACTTTCCTCTCCCCCACCATGTACAGACATCAAAGGTATTGATTGTATACAAAGGAATGAAAAATCAGACTGAAAACAAAGGTATATTCTCCCATTTTAAAAAAATCCTTTCTCTGTTATAAACATATGTGAAATGATAAATTTAAAACTGTCCATTCTTTTCATATACATTATATGTCACTTTTTACTGTAAAAACATCCCCTTTTATTTTATTTATTTATTTACCTGCTTTTTTTATGAGACAGGTTCTCGTTATATTACCCAGGCTGGATTGCAGTGGCATAATCATAGCTCGCTGTAACCTAGGACTCCTGGGCTCAAGCAAACCTCCTGCTTTGGCCTTCCACAGTGCTGGGATTTCAGGTGTGAGTCACAGTGCCTGGCCTTTTTTCTCAAGTATATAATTTAAGCGCAAGGAATCTAAGGTCAGGATTTGATAATTTGTTAGAGTTTGGCATGTTTATATACAGTGAGATAAAATTGATTATATGGGGAATATGGTTGAAAAATGGAGAGTATTCTTTTTCCTTGTTAGAACATTGGAATTAAATATGGTATAAATTATGATGCACTTCTATGATTCTGCCAGTTTTAACTATCTTAAGTTAAAGGGTAGCTTATTATGTTTAATTGATGTTAACATTAGTATTTCATAACCACACAAATTCTTTGAAGAATAATAATCAACTTCCAAAAGATATGTGTACAAACTCACCAATAAAAATTACAAATATTTTGTATAAGACATATGAAATCTGAAATTTTAAAAATTCTATGTGTATAGTTCACTAGTGTATCCTGAATAATAATATTTAGGCACTAAATGGCATAAACACAGTCATGAAAATGAGCCATGCATCAATGAACAGAGAAATTTTGATTCCTTTGGATGAGACAAGAGAATGGTAAAAACATTCAGGGAATTGAAATAAAACAAAACAAACAGCAACCCAAAACAGGAAAGAAAAAAAAAGACACAAAAAAATCCCATGAAGCCACCACCTTTTTGATCGAATGTGGGCTACTGGAATATTAACATTCATATCAAATCAACATTCCAGCCAACAGATTTTCTTAAGATGCAAGTATCATGTTTCTGGTTTTCAGCCACTTCTTAGTTAATCATTATATCTTGCTGAACTAAATTCTTGCTTTAGAAAATTTCATGGACTACTGGTCACCCTCCAGAGAACAGCACTTGAATGAGGCAGCACCAGGATTGTATCCAGGATAGCAGGTCAAAGTATCACAAGTGCTACTTGTGAAATGAACTTGGTTTAGCTGCTCTAATGAGAAGGGACTATGGACTTGGAGAAGACTCACAGCATCACCATCACCTCTCCCGGGTTGTGAGTGTCCTAATTAGTAGCTATAGATTTAATGAGAGTTAAGAAATCATAAGGCAGTTTTAGCTATTATTTTTCCAGAGATCATCTGGGAGATTGGAAGACATACAATGTCATCCTTGAACTGAAGGTATTCTTTGAAATGCGTTTTAGAATGTGTAATTGTCACATGAGGCAATACTTCTTTGTAATGTAGTTCTGAAGTTATGATCAAAGCTAGAGGAAGATATAATTCTTTATCTATATTAAAACATCTAATGTGTACAAAATGAAGTTCTCATGGAATCTCATAAGGTTTCTCACATGGATAATCTGAATGTTATTTAAAACAGTTAAAAATTTTTTAATGCAGTTGTACTGAATTAACAGAATCCATTAGATTCAACTGAGAAGTTCTTTGTTGTTTTAAATACATTTTTGGGGATTTTTTTTCTAACTGATTAGAGATGCTTCTCTGATTTCTTTGCTTTGGAGAAGCTAATTATTTTTACATATACATTGAGACCCGCTGCTTTGAGATATCAGATTGCAAAGCTAGAGGATATTATGGAGATCCCAAAGACCAACTATGACTGTTAATTTTATGTGACAACTTGACTAGGCCATGTGATTGACATTTGAATCCATAGGTTGAGTAAAGTTGATTGTCCTCCCCAGGGCAAGTGGCACCCATCCAATCAGTCAAAGGTCCAAACAGAACAGAGCCTGAGCCTCCATATGTAAGAGGGAACTCCTCCTGCCTGATTGCCTTTGAGCTTGGACATTGTTAATTTTTTATTTTTTTCTGACTTCAGATTGTAATTACACCATCAACTCTCCTGAGTCCCCAGTTTGCCAGTTGCAGATCTTAGATCTGTGAGTACTTATAATCTCTTAACATACAATTACCGATATAATATCTCTAAATATATATAAATGTGTTTATATGTCCATACATGAACACACGCGCACACACACACACATGCACGCACACACACATCCTATTGGCTTTGTTTCTCTGCAGAAGCTTGACTCATGCAATGATCTTACTGAAAGAGCCACAACTTCACCTAAGTGTACTTGCTGCAATGCCCGCTTCTTCCCACTCATTTTTTTCTTCTTTGACTAGGTTTATTATTGGCAGTGAAAGAGCTATATGTGCTTCTAGTTTGTAATTTCAAATTTGAAATGAAATAGTCATCCCTTGGTATCTGTGGGGGATTGTTTCCAGGATCTTCTGCAGATACGAAAATCCATAGATGTTCAAGTCCCTTACATAAAATGGCATAGTATTTTCATATGACCTATGCACAGCCTCTCATATACTTACATCGTATCTAGATTACTTATAATTCTTAATACACCATTTTCTAGGTTACTTATAATTCCTACACAACATTTCATGCATATGGAGTCAACATAGCATTCTGGCACCTGGCAAATTCAAGTTTTGCTTTTCAGAACTCTATAGAATTTTTTTTTCTGAATATTTTGGATATTAGATAGATTGAATCCATGGATGCAAAACTCATGGATATGGAAGTATATACTTTATTTAACTTACTATTTATATTGATTACTAGGTTGACTTAAAATAATTTTTATATGTATTGTTGAAAAGATATTATGCTAGCATAACAATACTTGATATTTGGTTGATTTATTTTTAATTTTGTTTTTGAACGAAACCATTTTTGGTTTTACAAAGGAGAAGAGGTACAATTCCTCCTCGGTAGGTTCACAGTGAAACTAAAACAGTTTGAGTTTCAGGTCCCCTTTCTCATCCAGACCTCTAGTATGACTATGACAGAAGTCCTAGCAGGATGTAAATATGATCACATGTGTTTTTGTGCAATTTTCATAAGATAATTGAGACACACATGTTAATATCTGTGTCTGTTTCCACTCTGACTTCTCACCCAATTTTCTTGCTTTCTTCTCTGATTGACATCAATGAGCTGCGGAAATATTTGTGATCTTTCCAAGTTGATGTTGAGTTGAGACTACATACAGTTTGTAGATAGTGAAATATATTTTTTATTTGTTTCTGATATATATTTAGTCAATATGAAAGTTCTCCCATTTCTAAAATGTACTTGATAATGCACCATACTTTTAAATGAAAATTACATAAAATATACTTTTTAAAGAATACCTACATTTGGGGGATAGAAACTTCAAAGAGTGAATATTCCAAATAAGAAATGGACCTTTGTGTTACATTGTGAGCTTACTTCTCTCAATTTCATTCTCAAAAAATGATCAACTTTTGGAAAAAGTCTGGAAAAAAGACTAAATGCTATCTATGAAAAATGGTATTACTATATCACTCTCGTACTAAAAGTTGATTAGAGTATATAAAGCCAAAAAGCTAGGAAAAAGTATAAAGCCAAAAAGCTAGGAAAAAGTATTAGTCATTTTAAAATTATTACTAGAACTTTTATTATGTTTTCTAGATTTTATTATGTTTTCTGTGATTTCTTAATGGTATTTGTGAGTTTTCTAAAATTTGCAAATTGTTTTCTCATTTCAAATATTTACTTTTATTCCCAATTTTTCTTTATCCCCAAATTGTAAAAAAAAAAGAAAAAAATCTGACTCGATGAAACCGTATTTTATGGTCGTCTGTATTCCTTTAGGTTAACCCCCAAGACTCCATTAGGCGGCCCTCTTCTTCATAGTACTGTGACCCATTGCACACGTGCTGTAAGCACACACACTTATAACCAAGTGTGTGTTTGCACTTCCGCACACGTGTGATCATATTTACATTCTGCTAGGACCTCTGTCAAGCTCCTGTTAGAGAATTAGACAAGAGAGGTGCCCTGAAACTCAAACGTTTTTAGCTTCACTGTGAGCCCACCTGTGCAGAGGAGGAATTGTACTTCTTCTCCTTTGTAGAATAAAAAATGGTTTAGTTCAAAAATGAAAATGAAATCAAACAAATATAGGTATCTTTATGTTAGCATACACCTTTTCTTTTTTTCTTCTTTCTCTTTTTGAGAGAGAGTTTCGCTCTTGTAGCCCAGGCTGGAGTGCAGTGGCGCCATCTCAGCTCACCGGAACCTCCGCCTCCTGGGTTCACGCCATTCTCCTGCCTCAGCCTCCCGAGTAGCTGGGACTACAGGCGCCCGCCACCACGTCCGATTAATTTTTGTATTCTTAGTAGAGATGGGGATTCTCCATGTTGGTTAGGCTGGTCTGGAACTCCCAACCTCAGGTGACCCACCCGCCTCGGCCTCCCAAAGTGCAAGGATTACAGGCATGAGCCACCACGCCCGGCAGCCTAATACCTTTTCTACAACACATATAAAAATTGTTTTTAAGTTAACCCAATAATCAATATTAACAATAAGTTAAATAAGGTATATATCTCCTCCATGAGTTTTGCATCCATGGATTCAATCAATCTCAGATCAGAAATATTAAAAACAAAAATTCTGTAGGTTCTAAAAAGCAAAACCTGAATTTACCAGGTGCGGAAGTGATTATACACACTTGTAATACATGCCTCTTTGCCTGTAGGGTATAAACCACCCTGAGGACAGAAACAATTTTTTTTTTTTTTTAGTTTTAGTTTTTATATATTTTTTAAGTCTTTGTGGGCTCCTGCTATCTCGGGGTCTGACTCTTAGTAAGAAGTGATCAGCAGATGCTTGAAAATGGGCTTAATGCGAGTAAATAAAGAATGCTTTAGGAACATGGGAAGGAAAGTTGCTGAGAATTAGCACTGCTTATTTTATCCTATTCATTATTGTTCTTTTGTTTTTTCTACATTAGTGGCTTTTGCTGCTGCTTTGTGTTTGCATTGTTCACAGGAAAAGGCACAAAGTCCCTAAAAAAGAAAGTGAAATTTTGTCAGTGATTTGGTTGCAGAAAATATTTGCACAGGTCAGACTCCTATTCCCAAAGGCTTCAAGAATGTCATACGTGATGGGAGAGTTAGGGAATGTGTTAACACATTTTAAGACACCCCATTCGCAAAAGATTTTATAAGAAACAGTGTTTCCAAGACTAATTGATTTGCATAAAAAGTAAGCAGCATCATGTTCAAGCCCCATTGCAAGATTGATACACAGAGTTTGAGGTTAGGAAATTCCTCTTTGAACCACACACTCAATGTTAATTTATGAATATGTAAAGAGGTGAGAGAGTAGGGTTTTTGACTCTTCCTAAGATAGGGGTGTCAATAAGACGAATTAAGAGGTGAAAGCTCTTGTTATGTTTCAGATCATTTGATTAAGAATGCTCCAAGCAGAAGCTCTTTAAGATTTAAAATTTAGTTAGAAGGCATAAATGCTGTATTCCTTTTGAATTAAACAACCTCTGCTCTTTACATATTTCAACAGATTTATTGAAATATAATTCTCATACCATACAATTCACCCACTTAAAAATACAGTTAAGTGGCTTTTAATGTATTTACGGAGTTGTATAACTAATACCATAATCAACTTAGAATATTTTCATCAGTCCAAGAAGAACTCAGTGTACATTAATAGTCACTTCTTATTTCTCTGCAGCCCCAAGAGCCTGAGAATACCATTGACTAATTTTATGCTGTAGATTTCTCTATTCTGGGCATTTCATATAAATGGAATTTTGTGACCTTCGCTTTAGGTAGGTTTTCAGAGTTTCTGTAATCTGCTATGATAGCACTTTTTTCTGTCACAACTCAATAAAGAACATATACATAATGTTTTTTAAAAAAACCAAATAGCTTTTTAAAATATATATTAAATAGTGTAATTTTCTCTTTCTCATAGGAAAAATGTTAACATTCAGGTGTGTGTTAGTCATGTCTGAGGCAAGAAAAAAGATTTTTAAATATTATTTTTCTTAAATGAAAACTTTAGATTTGGCAGGAATATAGGCCACTTTCTTGTGTTTGGTAGAGAAGGAATGAGAGAGAAAAAAATACATTTTAATTTCCAAGGCTTTCCAGAAATGTAAGATCTTTTATTGTGACCATAGTTGGCAATATTTCTTTTTTACTTGATAAAATTAAATCACATATTTTAACTTCATAAAATATTCCCAAATGTGAATATTTTTCTTTAGTTTTATATTGCAGTAATTATTGTACAGCTTTAGGCAATATTTAATTAAGAAGTAAATAGTGTTAATTCTTTTAAAACTCTATTTGTCTATAGGAAAAATGTAAAACATGCTTTTCTTCCGAATATCATTTTTTTCTTCCCTTAAGAGACACAGTCTTGCTCTGTTGCTCACACTGGAGTGCAGTGGCACAATCCTAGCTCACTGAAGCTTTAAACTCCCTGGCTCGAGTGATCCTCCCACCTCAGCCTCTAGATTAGCTGGGACTACAGGCATGTACCACCACAACTGGCTAATTTATAATTTTTAAAATTTTTGGAAAAGGGTGTTTCTCACTGTGTTACCCAGGCTGGTCTCCAACTCCTGGCCTCTAGTGATCTTCCCACATTGGCCTCCCAAAATGCTGGGATTAAGGGTGTGAGCCACTGTGCACAGCCCCACTAACTTTCATATCCTATTATTTCAGCTTCTGTATTAGCTGAAGGACTCAGGGTCGTGGAGCGGGAAGAGAGAGGGAGCTCATAGAATAATCTGTGAAGTTTAAAAAGTTTATAAGTGATAAATTAAAATGGTATCACTTTCAAATATATACCCTGAAGATGTTTCTACACAGCATTTTCCTAAAATCACAATCGTGATTTATTTATTTTATAGCTGTGATTGATTTAAATATTATGGATATATATGCATATATATACACATATATTGTGTGTATATATATGCATGAATGGACACATTTATACACATACTTATACAGCATACACACACATACAGTATATATATACACACATATACAGCAAATATAATGATCCATTCTTTATTTTTTCTTTATTTTCTTTTAAATAATGATATGTATATATGAACAAAAAGCATTTATATAAATTTATAGCTATTATTCTACATTAAATAAGTATTGTAGAGTTTATTTTTGCATATACATTTTTGCTTTCTTTCCTGCTCCACTTACCTTGTATCACTCACTGCAGACTCCTTTATCTTCCTAATGCTCAATACAAAACCATATGCCAATATGTATGAATAACTATATACTTATATACTCATAGTATATGTGTACATATAACTAAAGACAAATACGTACAGATACCTATAGTATTTTGTAATTTTCATGTACTGGATCACATGAATGGTTTTCTTACTCAACATCTCATGGCCAAAATTCCGAGGAAACTAGTGACATTGAATGGCTTCAGAATGTTTCACAACATGATGATTCCACAATTTATTGAATTATTTTCCTAATGGTGAACATTATTCTTTTTTTCCATCTTTTGTCCCTGTGCATGATTTTTCAGTAAACAACTCTGTGCATGTATCATTAGACTCTGAAGCTTTAATTTTTAGTCTAGTATTTTTTAATACCTCAGTTTAAGGTATGACGAATGCCCTCATGCTAATCTACTTCAGGAAATCTAATCTCAGGTTTTGATTTAATCTATCTGGGATTCTCCCCACTGTCTTCAGGAAGGTGTCTCAAATCTGGAGAGGAACATATTGCCATAGACCTGAAGGCATCTAATCACTTTTGTTACCTGTGATGTCTGCACATGATGAGCCCTAATAAGTTTTGATTAGATGCTTGTCATTATGAATTTTATCTTGTTGAGTGTTAAATATTTTCATCGTTTTATAATTATTCTTAACCTTTGTTCTGAGTCCTAATTCCATTACTTGGAAGCATATCTTTCATGTCTTGAAGCTTTTAAGTCTTGTTAGATGAGACCAGAGTAGCATTTAGCATCAGCATCAGCATCAGCAACAGATCTATTTTCTGTCACCATAGATTAGTTTGCATTTTCCAGAATTGTATAAAAATGTAATTCTACAGTGTTTACTTTTTTCTTCTATCTTCTGGTACTTAGCATACCTGCACAGAGATTCATTATTGATATGCATATCAAATTGTCTTTTTTTCCCTGGCTGTTAACACTTTTTCCTTGATCACTGGTTTAAGCAATTTGATTGTAATGTACATTGATACCACCTTCCTATTTCTTATGCTTGGAGTTTGTTAAAATTCTTGGATCTTCAGGTTTCTACTTTTTATTATATTTGGAAAATTTCTGGTCATTATATTTTTCAAATATTTAACTTCCCCTCCTCTTTGCCAGGAACTCTATTTACAGTATATTAGGTGACTTGAAGTTGTTCTACCATCTGCCCATTGGCAGTCATTGAGGTCTCACTAGGGTGGGCTATTGGGAAAGTGCTGGAGGATGTTAGGGAGTTTTGATCAATGGGTTGTATCCATCACTTTGAGGTATGCCCCAGTTTTCCAATGTTATTCTCTGTGATTTGGTCATCTATGTTTTCTAACAGGCACCCACTGAAGTAAGATTTCTACCTTGCTGCAGAGAAAGGGAGAACTAGAATTGCTATCTTTTTTAATATGTAAATTTTAAGGAGATGGCTTTCAGATCTTTGGAATAAATATTTCTGGGATAGAAAACTGTCAAGAAACTGGGAAAATATTTATTCCTTAAAGGGGCAGATAAATAATTTGCAAGTTTTTGTTTTTCTTTTTAAAAATACATGCTCCAAGAAAAGGGAAATCGGGGGCTACAGTCACAAGTAAACTTGTCTGAAGTTTTGTCAAGCTAAGAGGAACATTAAGTTTCTTTTGATGACTACCATGCTTATTTTATCACTTGTGCTTTCTTTTTCTGGAGCAGTTTAAATGTTTTGTTTTGTTTTGTTTTGTTTTTCCCTGCATTATGTGTTGTATTTTTCTATTTATTTCATGACATGTAAGTTTTGATTGGATGCTTGTCATTATGAATTTTATCTTGTTGAGTGTTAAATATTTTCGTCATTTTGTAATTATTCTTAACCTTTGTTCTGAGTCCTAATTCCATTACTTGGAAACATATCTTTCATGTCTTGAAGCTTTTAAGTTTTGTTAGATGAGACCAGAGTAGCATTTAGCCTAGGGCTATTTTACCTACTGAGTACTGAGACAAAACCATTTGGATGGAGTACTTTACCCAATGGACTGTGAATTATGAGGTCTTCCACTCTGGCTGTTGAGAACGGGGATGATTATTAACTGGCCTTGTGTGAATCCTAGAGGTTGTTACTTTTAATTCTTTCAGATGTTAGTTTTCTTAAAAGTATGCACTGATCACCACCCTGTTGAATACTCTGCAGCCCCTGAGGGTTCTCTCTCTGATGGTGCTCATCTTGGTGAGCACTTTGCTAGACATTTCATTTGAAGACTATGACTAAGAAATAAAATTATTTGTTGTGATTCAGTATCTGAAGCTGTTAGAAATAAATAACTCAAAATTTAAGGGAAAATCAGGCATATTTTTAGATTAAAAATGGAATAATAGAAAGTGATTGATTTCTAAAGGAGCTAGGTATTTGCCAATAATTTTACAAAATAACCTCCTCCTACTGATTGAACAAATTTATATAATCAACTCTCTCTAAATGTATATGTTATAGATTGATAAACAATCACATAAAGAATCACACACCATCTTGTATTTCCTTATCTGAAATATATACTAGATAACTTCTTGATAAACTACAAATTACATTTCTCAGATCAATATTCTGAGCAAGTCATAATGAATTATCTGTTGACCATGTGATATCCTTTGTTACCTTGTGGATATGTCTGTTAAGAAAAATAAATAATTATTTGGAACTCTAATTGGCTTTTTCCTGGCCTTTCAGTGACTCTGTGGACAAAAATCAGCCATCGGCTAAAATGTGTAACCTTGGATTGTTGAAACAGGCACTGAACCTTCACTTTGACTCCATTGAGTTAGGGATTACAGAATGGCAGTACTGATTTAAAATAACCCTTTCAATCATTTATAATAGACACAGTAAGGATGTATTACTTTTCATATTTTTTATTTATAAAAATTTTATGATTCAGTAGTTCAACCCTTGGATGAACTGCCATCCATATTCATCTGCACCCCCACAACCATATATAGAAGCAAAAAGTTAGCCTCCTATTACATGTATGTTACAAAGTTCTATGTCAAAGAGTAATAATGTCTTCAAGAGGGGGCAGATTCTCTTAGTGAATCACTAACAGGCAAAAAGACTTTAGACTAATAGATCTTGCTCTTTAAGATAAACCAGAAATCTTTATGCTGGGCTACTCTCCAACTATGCCTATAAATAAAGTGGGCGTAGAGTTTACTTTTTAAAATGTTTTATTATGGAAAACTTTGGCTGTGTACAAAAATACAAAGAATACTATAATGAACCCCAACATTTCCATCAGCCATATTTAATAATTTTAATCTTATGAACAGTATTTTTTGTCTATATTATTCCCATCTGCATTTCTACCTTACATTATTCTGTCTGGAAGTATTACAGCATGTATCTCAAAACATAAAGACTTATTTATCACTAAATATAACAATAACATTTTAAACCAAAAAAATGAAAAATGATTTGCTAATATTAAATATTTAGTGTTCAAAATTTCAATTTACTAAGAAATATGATTTTAAAATTATTTACTTTATTTGAATCAGAAATCAAATACAGCGCAGCCATCTTGATTGGATATATATTTTCAAGTGTGGTTTATATATATATATATTTATATCTATTTCTCCATTTCTCCTTTTTCTCTTTTTATAATTTATTCATTAAAAAACTAGATCATTTATCCCGTAGAGTTTTAATGTGCAATACCCTGTACTGTAGTACTGTTTGCTATTTTACTCCATCCTCTGTGTCTCCTACAAAATGAAAGTCAAATTTAAAGAGTTTGGTTTGATTCAATTTCAAGACTTATTCATAGAAATGTGTCAGTGTGTTTCTCTATTAGGAAGCACATGATATATGATTGTGTCTGACTGTGGTATTAGTAGACTGATACTCATTGCCTAGAACCATAGATGAATCAGGAGTTGCAAAGCTGTAATTTTCCAGCTCAATTATTTCTGCCCAAGCTATTATTTGGAATATTTAAATAAAGAGAACTTCATCTCATATAATATTTTGTTCATTTAAATAAGTCAGGACACATAATAAATTTACATTCTCCCCAACCCCGCCATTTCTTTAACCAAGTAACAAAATAATGAATTGGATCACTACCATTCTTCAATGTTGATCAAATTTGATAAATTTTTCTTTTTTTAGTATCAATATTAAGACATGGATTTAAACTTATTGGATGTATTTCATTCTATTACTGTATTATCCTTACTGATATTCAAAAGCTACCATATTTAGAAAGCAGGAACCTCTTTATATTGTCTATTGAGTGCAATTGATGTATTAGTAATAATACATCAATTTTTTTATAGATTTCTCACTTCATAGAATGACAAGATATACTGGAATCACCCTGTTTCAGACCTGGATAAAGCAAACTCTTTAGAGTCCAGGGTTCTTTCAGTGGGAAACATCTTAAGACCACAATCTGTGCATACATATGTGCATAGATACTGAGATGGTCATTATTTCTAGGCCATTTCAGTGGAAAGACTGGGAAAAATTGTAAATATATTGAATTATTTTTGCCTCTCTTTATTGGTCATAGTTTCTAAAGCCCTTTTTAATCTATCCTCATTATTTTTGGATTTTAGCATTTTATTTCTTTTCATCTTTCCTCAAGGAATCATCTGTTGCACTAATTTGCTCTTCTGTTCCTTCTAGTTTATTCTGAAACAATTTTTCTTTTTTTCTATTTTCTATTCTTTCAATATAGAAGAGACAGAAAAGTACAAAGAAGAAAACAAGAAAGGTCACCCAGAGAGAAGCATACTGAGAGTTTTGTGTACAGTCAGCTCATTTAAAATACTGATATTGGGATCCTACTGCTGCCTGCTTTTTCATTTTCCAGGAAAATAAAACCTGACCTGAAGTGTAATGATTTTTTCTTTTATTTCTAATTCTTTCCTGGGTACTGTTACATTTTTCTAATTCCTGGTTTTCCTGCATCATACTATTTATTGTTTTAATAATGTTGTTCAATTGCATTAAAAATTAGCTCTGTTTTTCTTTTTCTATAGTGGGCATATATCTTCCACTGCTTCATTGTCAGTAGCATACTTTCACTATCTTTAAAACATTATTTTTATCTTTTTGTCCTTAATAAGATCATACATGATTCAACTACGATTGTCTTCTGTTGCTCATTATGGCATGAATTAATTTCTGTACTGATAATAAAAAGATTGAATCTAGAAACATTTTCTGGCTTCACTGCTTGAGAGCTGACTATTCTTAATATTTTCATGGAATATCCAAAATATTCCTTGTTCTTTCCAAATATTTCTTGTTCTCTCCAAAAATGCCTGACTCTGGATTATTTCTTTTCTCTGCTTGTATTGCCACTATCCCATCAATATTGCCACTATTCCCATCTATTATCAGTATTCTCTTCTCAGTAGAGGGTGTGTTTTTGAAGGAAGCTTGATGTTTTCTGTTTTGCTTTGTTTTGTTTATGAAAGTATAAAGGATTAACACTTTCCTAGTTCTTTAGGGTTTACCACTAGCCTATTCCATTCACTCACAAATCAGGTTGTGTAAAAATGTGTGAACTCTCCTAGTTGTATTTACTGTTCTCACATTGGCCTGACACACTTGCCAAGGCATGACGATTGCCAACTGAAGGGTTCCCATATTCTCACGTCCTCCTTTTCTTATATGTTCACAAATAGATGCTGATCTTCTGCAATTCCTGAGGTGTCAGTAGATTTTCTTAACCTACTTGTGTCTTAGGGTTCACAGGGATAACTTTTCACCTCATTTTGTTATAGGCATCTACAATTTTGGTTTTGTTAAGTTCACTGCTCCGACTGGTTTTATGGAGAGACTTGCAGACTTTAGAATAATTACCATCATCATACCACTGCCATCTCCCTATGATTCCTCACAGGAATAGGTATATGTTTTTTAATTCCAGATTCACAACTTCCATACATAGTTATTCATAAATTAATCTGCCTAAGGAAGTACTTTGCAAGCAAGTTTTCCTTTCCTATATTACCTTCCATCCACTTTTCAAATGAAGGGCATACTCGTCTCTTTTTCTCAGTATTATTTTGAAGCATTTTGTGAGAGTGGAAAAACACTTGGGGTACTTAATAGAGAGATATCAGATCCCCTGGAGCTCAGAGGGATATGTTGAAATATTGTTGTTGAGAAATAAACTAATCAATGGGTCACAGATCTTTGGCATTTCAGGTGGTTTCTAATTTTCTCTTTATAAGAATATAGGAATATGACCTACCAGACTGGTCAGCTTATAAATAATAACAAATAAATTTTGATATTAGATAAAAATATGTCTTTGTCATGTATTTAGAAGGATAGTTAATAAAACACAAAGACCCTGATTAAATAAAACTTCTTCCATGTCTATCTAACATGTGTGATCAATTTTCTTAATGCCTACATTAACAAAAGAATAATTCTTATGTCATTCTATCAGTAACTAATTTCATCCATAAACACACAAATTAATTGAAAAAAGGTCACCTATCTCATTAAGAGATGCATTTCTAGTAAATGATTAGTTTATATTTAATAATTATCAAAATCTGTACTATCTTGTTTATTTTTAAGCAATTGTGTACACATAACAATTATTAGGGTAATTCATTCCAAAAGAAACTTTTAAAAATATTTGGGGTGTTATAGTAATAATAGATACATACATACTTTATACCCACAGTTTTATTGCATATTATAGAGTAAAAACTTTCTCAAGTGTAAACATTTCACATATCATGGTATGATAATCTGGAGGCAATGGGATAATAAAAATTGAGGGAATAAAATAACAATATAAAATTGTAAGATGATACCAAATATCACATTTCTATGTTTTTAAGATGTCATTGCTTACAGTAAAGTGTGATATAATCATTCTATTTAAAATGTCAACATGTAGACTTTTGTCCAGGCCAGATGCAAGATGGTTGTACTCTTGCGAAGACATGTTGGCTGTCATTGCCTCGGAGCCCAATTTAGCCCTCTGCTCTATATCAGAAAAGCTGCTCCTTTGGAAACCTCAGTCAAAAAAGAGATGGAGTGGCTCTGGAATAAGAACATAGGTTCAAACTGCCCTTTATCTTCCCATAGCACTATCTACAGTTGGTCTATTCCCATGGCGATGTCCATTTGCCACCATGGCACTGGTATTGCTTTGAATGCATGGGTCTGTCTTTTTGGTATCGGCCCTTTTGCTCCCCGGGAACTTTGAGTATTATTTGAAACTTGTGAAGTCCCTGTGTCTGGGGCCAGCACCGATCCACCACAGCTAAGTTTGTACTCCTCTTCCCTCTCATGTATCACACCTGGAGTGCGATCTCACACTTGATGTGGTATCTGGGAATAGCCTTGAAGCCCAGCTACATCAGTCTAGAGTGGTTGTCTTGGTTCTTACTGTGTTGTCGTCTGTAGGGCTGGCAGCTATATGAAGAGCTGATGTTCCCAACGTCATCTTTCCACACACTATTAAGTTCACATATCTTCCCATTTGTCACTCTTATTCTCCAGTCTGGGCCAAGTTCTCCTGATTTATTTAGATCCTTTTGGGCTTTCAGATCCCCTGGAGCTCAATAGCAGTAGATCATAGTGGTGGAAAAGAGTCCAGTTTTACCCTTGTTTCTAAATATGGAGTGGCTGCAAAATCTTCCCTTTTCCTGCCCACAATTTGCCTACTCTGGGCATAGAAGCACTTATTCTCTCTCCAACTGGGCTTTGATTTGTGCTGAGTCAGCTTTTGGCTCCTTCTCCCTGAGACAGTGGAAACAGACAGCTCTGTGGCCTCTGTCCTGGGGGCTGGGGGTGAGACTTTTGGTGCCACTGCCTATGGGTTGTTGGCCTAAAGGACAATTCTGTTCATTGGTCATAACCCATGCCTTTAACACCTACACAGTGTTATTGAAAGAAGAGAGAGGAGAGAGTGGAAGGGAATTAATCTGTCCCAGCTGGAGGGAGATAAAGAGGGCTACTTAATTCTTGGAGATGCCATTTTGGGGAGAAAATATATCGCTTCTGGCACAAGACAGAAATCCAGACAACTACCATTGAATATATTATTTCTCAATGATATTTCCTTTTATTGCATTTCCAGAAAAACAAACTTCTTAATTTCATGCTTCCAAGTCCATATACCATTTTTTTTTCTAAAACTGAGTTAAAATACTCATTTTATGAAAAGTAAATATTTAAAATTCACTAAAAATTTTATTTTTGAGTTCAAATAAATAAACCATTTTAACAAAAACTTTAAAAATTAAAAAAAATACATTGGTAAGAGAACAAAAGACCATTGAGATAAGTGATTTGACATCCTTGTTTTGACTTGAAGAATACAATAACTTTTTTATTTGTTAAAGCTAAACATTCTTCAATGTATTTTCTATCATTCTCTAAAGTTAAGGGAGGGAATTAGGTAAAATCTACTTTAAGGGATTGTGGCTAAATTTTTTGAAGCAATGATCTCAGGCATCAAATACTTCTTTGTGGCTTATATTCCCATTTGAAGACTTCTCTTTGCATTGATAAATAATACATGTTATTTGGAATCTTAACCTTGCTGTCACATATTTCTAGTCCCACTGCATTTGAGTCTACTCTTTGGACATATTTCCTCCTTACATTCCTCAGCTTTCATAAGGATATATCGCTACCAAAACCTGACCAAATGTAAAATACTTGCTCATATACCCTTAAGCTAATTGATATTCAATACTTATCTCAAGAACCACATTAAAAACATGTGTACCAACAGGAAGGCAATCGGGAGAGCTAACAAAATTTATTGACCAAGGTCAATCTGATCACAATTTCAAAAAATGACCCAAACTTAAGTGTGAAGAAAAGATTTGGGGGGTGAGCATGATGAGGAAACTGTTATGAGCCTGTTACAGTAATCTAGCTAGAAATATTCACGTGTCCTGAGCTTGGTGGTGGAGGAGGTATGTTGAGAAATATGCAGGTGAAGGAAGTGATAATGATTGGTGATTAAACGAATGTTGCAAATGCATGAAGATTCAGGGGAGGTGACACAGAAGGAGAAGTTAAGATTTCTGACCTTATCAGCCAGGTGGACATTCGCCAAGAGAACACAACAACCAGAAGAAAAATGTAAGGGAAAAAGACAGTGAATTTAGTTCTGAATATGTTGAGGTTGAGTTGGAAGTGTTTGGTAGGATTATGGATTTGTGAATGTAGAAAGGAAAGTTGAACAATGAACAGAGAGATGATGGCTTAAGCCATGACAGTAGGTGGGATGACTCTGGGTTGGGGCACTGAGGATTGACACCAAGCAAGACAGAGAGAAAAGGAGAAACTGCACAGAAATCCAAGCAGGAGGGTGTTGCGGGAAGTCAGGGACCCGAACGGAGGGACTGGCTGAAGCCGCGGCAAAAGAACATAAATTGTGAAGATTTCATGGACATTTATTAGTTCCCAAAATTAATACTTTTATAATTTCTTACACCTGTCTTTACTGTAATCTCTGAACATAAATTGTGAAGATTTCATGGACACTTATCACTTCCCCAGTGAATATCCTTGTGATTTCCTATGCCTGTCTTTACTTTAATCTCTTAATCCCATCATCTTCTTTGTAAGCTGAGGAGGATGAATGTCGCCTCAGGACCCTGTGATTGTATCAACTGCACAAGTTGTTTGTAGAGCTTGTGTGTTTGAACTATATGAAATCTGGGTATCTTAAAAAAAGAACAAGATAACAGCGATGTTCGGGGAACAAGAGAGGTAACTTTGAACTGGCCGCTGGTGAGCCAGACGGAACAGAGCTATATTTCTCCTCTTTCATAAGCAAATAGGAGAAATATCGCTGAATTCTTTTTCTCAGTAAGGAACATCCCTGAGAAAGAGAATGCACCTGGAGGGTAGGCCTATAGACAGCCCTCTCAAAGCGAGCCATCTTTTATGGTTGAAGCCGAAGGGATGAAATAAACCCCAGTCTCCTGTGGTGCTCCCAGGCTTATCAGGTGGAGGAAAATTCCTGCCTAATAAATTGTGGTCAGACAGGTTATCTGCTCTCAAACCTGTTTCCTGATAAGATGTTATCAGTGACAATGCCTGCCTGAAACTTCATTAGCAATTTTAATTTCTCCTCATCTGGTGGTCCTGTGATCTCACCCTGCCTCCATTTGCTTTGTGATATTTTATTACCTTGTGGAGTATGTGATCTCTGTGACCCACACCCTATTCGTGCACTCCCTCCCCTTTTGAAAATCCCTAATAAAAACTTGCTGGTTTTACCGCTAGGGGAACATCACCGATCCTGCCGACATGTGATGTCTCCCCTGGACACCCAGCTTTACATTTCTCTCTCTTGTGCTCTTTCCCTTTATTTCTCAACCCAGCCGGGACACTTAGGAAATAGAAAAGAACCCACGTTAAACATCGGGAAGCAGGAAAACTATTCTTTGTATAAGCCCAAGGAAGAGAGTCTTTGAACAAGGGCATTGTCAACAGTGTATAATTCTGCCAAGGATTCGAGTAAGGGCAGAACTGAATATTGCGTGGTGGAAAGTATGAGGAATGCTGGTAGCAGAAGCGAGTGAGAAAGTTAAGCGCAGCAACTCTTTCAAGGCACTTGATGGTAAGAGGAAACAAAGAACTTGAGTGGAAGCTCCAAGACTGGATAAAATATTATCCTTTTTGTTAATCTGTTTAAGTTCCTTGTAGATTCTGGATATTAGACATTGATCAGATGGGTAGATTGTAAAAATTTTCTCCCATTCTGTGGGTTGCCTGTTCACTCTGATGATAGTTTGTTTTGCTGTTCAGAAGCTCTTTAGTTTAATTATATCTCATTTGTCAATTTTGGTTTTCGTTGCAATTGCTTTTGGGGTTGTAGTCATGAAGTCTTTTCCCATGCCTATGTCTTGAATGGTATTAGCTAGGTTTTCTTCTAGTTTTTTTATGGTTTAGGTTTTATGTTTAAGTCTTTAATCCATCTTGAGTTAATTTTTGTATAAGATGTAAGAAAGGGTCTGGTTTCAGTTTTCTGCATATGGCCAGCCAGTTTTCCCAGCACCATTTATTAAATAGGGAATCCTTTCCCAATTGCTGGTTTTTGTCAGGTTTTTCAAAGATCAGATGGTTGTAGACGTGTGGTGTTATTTCTGAGGCCTCTGGAAACCATCATTCTCAGCAAACTAACACAGGAACAGAAAACCAAACACCGCATGTTCTCACCCATAAGTGGGAGTTGAACAATGAGATCACATGGACACAGGGAGGGGAACATCACACTCCGGAGCCTGTCAGGGGGTCGTCGGGGGGCGGGCAAGGGGAGCGAGCAGCAAATCACCATGAAACATGTATACCTATGTAACAAACCTGCACATTCTGCACATGTATCCCAGAACTTAAAGTATAATCATAATAATAATAAAGAAAAGATTATCCTTCGACCCTTGATCTCCCACACTCCCTCATCCCCAACCGAAATGGAAAGTATTGAGCAATTACATGTTAATGGGGAAGAAACCAAGAAAATTTCAAGATACACGAGATAAACAACTCTTAGAATGAGTTTGCCAAGTACCCTGAAGGTATGAAATTCTAAGTACAACTGAAATGATTAGACTTTGACTTTAGAAGAGATATTTAAGTTCTTTAAAAGAGTAAAAGATTTCTGTAGAGACATGCAAATTTGTATATTTCATCACAGGAAGTAGGAGGTCCTTAGCTCCTATTTCTCCATGAAAGAAGTTGAAAGATTATTTGTTGAAAGTTATGGGAGAAATGCTAGATTTGGTGTTTAGGGGATATTGAATAATTCTACATGGTTAATAATATTGACTTAAATATTTGGTGAATGATTTCCAAAGAGCAGAACTTTGGAGTCTGCATTAACTACTTAATCCTTTTAGATCATTTTGAAGGTTAAAATGTGAAGCAAAATGACAATAGGGTATGTTACTTTTTTTGCCTTTTTGTAATTATTTTTCTTTTTCTACTATATATGAATAAGAAAATACTTTATGTTACACAATACTTTTGTTTCTTGGAGATCGTCTTCAGTTTTTTTCCATTCCATGCTTATCTGAATATAGAATACACATTTATATGTGGTACTGATAATTTTCCAGAAGTGAATTATAGCAGATATTTCTGAGATCAAGGATATGGCAAATTGCCTGGTTTAAATTTTCATAAACACTGCAATAAAAACAGAGGATTTTTAAACAGTGATTTTGGAGTTATATTATGGTACAAACACAGAAAAAAGAGAAGGTTTACCAGAGAATAAACTAAATAAATATTAAATAAAAGGACAGGAACTTGGAAAATGCTTTCTAATGCTGAGTAATTCACCTCATAGAGTACTTTCTATTTCTGTCACTGTCAACTTAACGAATGCGATATATCAGTTGTGGATGACATTCATAATTCCACTAAATTAATCATTGTTAGCATCTATATGTCCACTGCTTTAAACTTCTCAGCTGCTAAATAGATTTTCATTACAAATCCATTAATCTAAACCTAAATTTGAAGAGGCAAGTAACAAAATTAAGGTTATTTTGTGTCCAAAGCATAATTTTAAAATGTTCAAAGTAATTGTTTTTTAAGGAGAAAGTATACTTGTTTAATCAATCTGTTCATCAATTTTCCCTGCTATATTGTTTTAGTGGCTTTAGTTGTATAATATTTTATTACTTATTATTTTTATTTATTTTTTTACTCCTCCATGCCTAGAATATACAAATAACAGTGAGGAAGATAGAAGGTGGAGTAGAATGAGGACCAGGAGTAGGAGATGAGGGCTGAGGAGTTATCAGATCATGTGGATAATGACTTTGATTTATATAGTAAGTTGATTGAAAAGCTATTGAAGAAAATTGAGCAGGGGAGTTTCATGATCTGAATTGCTTTTTAAAAAGCTTTATTTGGTGGCTATCTTGAGAAAGGAAGTATGAGGCTACATGCAGAAGCAGAAAGAATGGAGGCTATTAAAATAACTGAAGTAAGAGATCATGGTGGTTTTTGATCAGAATAATGGTGGAAATGGAGAGAAGTAACTGGATTTATTATGCTTTGTGAAGGGCAAGCTGATTTAGTTAGCTTTAGTTTGGATGTGGCATAGAGAAATAAAGAACTTAACATATTCAATAATTTTGGGAAGGATGGTATCGATATTTACTGAGGTGACAAAGATTGACAGAGAAACAGTTTTGAGGGAGAAGTTCTGAATTCGGCTTTCCAGTGTGTTAAGTGTGGGATGCCCTTTAGAGGTGTTGGGTAGGAAGCTGGACATGTGTATTCAAAGTTCAATGGAAAACTATAGGCTGGAGACAGACACTTAAAATTTGCCAGCATTGCAATTAGTACAAATGAAGTAGGTACACGGGAACCATCCAATGGAGTAGATCAGAAACACAGCAGGCAGCAGGACCAAATTTCAATGCACTCCAGCATTGAACTTTACTTCCCAAATAAATTTTTTTTCTTGACCTATTTAATAAATTTCCTAGAGGACTATATTTTATTATTTAAATTATTGAATTTGCTGTGTCCTTAATTTATGAGTGTAATATATTCTTATTTTTTTCTTGAAGATAGTGATGACAGTAGTTTTTTAAAACTAGTATCCTCTTTTATATCTTACATTGGTTCCAGTTACTTCTCTCCATTTCCACCATTATTCTGATCAAAAACCACCATGATCTCTTCCTTCAGTTATTTTAAGAGCCTCCGTCCTTTCGCCTTCTCCATGTGGCCTCCCTTTTCTTCAATTTTTTTCTTTCCTCTATAGACATTCTGTTTCTTAATCGTAATCTTGACTATTCCTGTTTTTCTTGTTTTGTTTTATTTTGTTTTATGCCACTCTTATATTCTTCACATGCCCAGAGATCTTTGATTTTTCCACTCACAATGATGAATGATGTGGATTTATTTGAGGTATTTGACGTGGGTTTCCTTTGCTGTTGTTTATAAAAATTTGCTTTCCTGCCTCCTCTCTCTTTTGAGTGGTACAGTTCATTGAGAGTTCTGTTGGCAATTGAAAGGTTTATTGATGGATTGAATTCCCTGTGGTTTAATGACGAGATTTCAGAAGTTAAATGGGAAGCATTCAATTACCCAAATGAATTCGATATTCTTTTGGTAAATCTAAACCAAAACTGGTTGCTTTTATTTTACTTCTACTATCCTCTGTTTTATTTAGCAAAGTAATTTATATTCTTCTGGCTAGGGATTAATGCCACGTTGTCTATTTAACTACCATGATAGTGAGCTGGACTTGCCTACTCAGACTTTCAAAGAACTCTGTGGTATTTTCTCTTGTCCTCTTCCTTGCCTTCTGTGTGCTCTCTTTATGTTACCAGCTCTGAACATGGAGTCTCTCTGTAGTGTGTTGGGAAATCAGCTTCTACCATTATTGTAGTTGATTTCTAGTATACTTAGACTATGGCATTTTCTGCTGTTTCCTTTACTATCTCTTCCTATCAGTTTATTGCCTTTGAGACAATTATTTCAGTGGCCTTTAGGTCTATAATTATAGATGCAATAATGGTTTAAAACTCAGGTAATGCATTTGGCAAGTACTTTCTTAAAATTTGCTTCCTCCAGTTATTATCTTTGTGAATTTAGGAAAGTTACTTAAGTCTCTTAAAAATATGGTTCACCTCGAGGCGGAAAGATCACGAGGTCAGGAGATTGAGACCATACTGGCTAACACGGTGAAACCCCATTTCTACTAAAAATACAAAAAATTAGCCGAGCGTGGTGGCAGGTGCCTGTAGTCCCAGCTACTCGGGAGGCTGAAGCAGGAGAATAGCATGAACCCGGGAGGTGGAGCTTGCAGTGAGCCGAGTTCACGTCACTGTTCTCCAGCCTGGGCAACAGAGCGAGACTCTGTCTCAAAAAAAAAAAAAAAAAATATATATATATATATATATATATATATGTATGTATATATAGGGTTCACTTTTCTCTAGTGGAGGGATAATGATAACAATGCCTAACATATAGGATTACTGTTAGCATTAACTAAGGCAATATATATCAAGTTCAGTTCTTGGGGACTAGCACATGCTTAATATTACTATTATTAATAACAACATTATGAGTACTACTTTTTATTTTTAAACAGATAGTGTAACATTGGCTTTTGTATTTTAATTTGTTATAAAATTACACACATATTATGTAATATGGATGATGGAAACATTTACCTACATAGGTTAAAATATATGTCAATATAATGAAAACAGCATATATGTGTGCAACTACATATTTTATATATTTATCAAATTTCACGGTTCTGCTGAAAATTTTTAATTTTAAGAACGATTGTGGGAAAATAATCATTGTTTGCATTTGTAGGACTTTTCTCACCTTTTTATTTTTTTCTGCAGTCATTTTCTATGGAAATTTATTGACAGTGTTTATAGATTTTTTCACATATTTTATCAGCCCAAGCAGTATGTATATACTTTTTTTTCCATTGCCCAAGTTTGTCTCTGTTACAATTAATATGCTATTAAATAGACATAAAAAAGATTACAAAGAATACTGAGGTACTAATATTCAGGATGAAAAGATAAGGGTTAATTGGTAAGCTTAGAAACCAGCTGGTCAATTGTTTCAGAGTTTGTGGAGGTAACTGAGTTCTGCCTAGTTTTCAACTGATGAATTGGAATTTACAGAGATTTGCTTATTTTTTTTTAGAGGTTAGCATTTTTGAACTACAAGTATAACAATAAATGGTTCAACCACAATCATTACATCAACAGCAACAAGCCTGCCAGAATCCACATAGGAAAAAAGCAAAACAACACTAAAGCTAAATGAAAGACTAATGTGGATTATCCTGTAACCACCCTTTATAGCATCCTGTGATTATAGTTTCAACTTTCTTTTTCAGTTTGACATTCGTCTTGGTCAACATAATGATGAAATGGAAGAACTGTCAGGCAATGTAAAGGAAGAATCCAAATCTCAAAACAGCAAAGACAGAGTGATTTGTGAGTTAAGAGCAGAGGTAAGACATTGGGTAAAGAGTGCCATATATATTAAAACATAACTGACTGTTGTTAAATGCCATACTACGTTAAGTAGGGTAATAGATGTGCCTTTGGTTACTTTATGAAAGTGAATGCTGCTGCTAATGTAATTAGCTTATATATGATTTAAAAGGCTGTGGAATGACATTGGCCCATAACTAGATCTGAGTTATTTGAATATTACTTAAAGATGAAATATTTAACTATAAAACTATCTTGTAGCCAATACAAGTCTTACTGTGCATAAATATTTTTTAAAAGTTCAACCAGCTGCTGGATCATGTATGTTCATTTACTTTCAGAACCAATGACATACAAGATATGTGTCATGCAATTTCTGGTGGAATTAACATTGCTGTTGGCAGCTAACAACAGTGAGAAATAAAATAAATTCACTTTTGTTGTAGTTAATTCATTTCTTAGATACACCACCTAAGAAACATTTATTTTTCCACTCCTGCCACCACCAACAATAAATGAATTTTCACAAATGTGTAAACTCTGAGTGTTTTTTACTGTTCTGTAGGTAAAAACAGAATTATTGCATTTATAGAAAGGAGAAGGGAGTGAGTTATTTGTACTTCACAGAAAATAGCATGATGGCATTAAAAATGGAAAATCACAAATTATTTGTCTTGGAACAGATAATTCTGGGAAAATAGCTTGGAAACAAATGCGTAAGAGCAATTTACAGACTGAAATGAATTTAATGCAACTGTAGGCTGGTAGAAAACTGATTTGTATTAGGTTTTCTTCCTTATATAACTCTTCAAATTCTGAACCAACACCAGAGTATATTTACATCAGATGAATATAGTGCAATGGGAAATATACAGATTTTGGAGCTAGAAATGGGTCCATTACCTCCTGATTACTTTATTCTTGTCAATGCTGTAAGCATCTTTGTGTGTCAGTCTCCAGATTAAAATAATAGTAATAATAATATTAATAATAGTCATGAAACAGGATTTTGGAAAATGTATGTACTGCAAGAAAACAGTTTTCTGAGACAGAGTGCTCTAGTATTGAAACTTATAGCTAAGCTGCTTAGGAGAATTATATCCTCCCTGTGTTCCTCCTCATCACATCAATGCCATCCCATGACAGCTCTTCTATGAGTCCTAAAAGTGGTGTTGGGGTGAGATGGCATATATCAAGAGGTCCATTATGAGAAAGGCTGAACTGTTGAATACAAATCTTCGTAAGTCAAAGAGAAAAATTGGTGGCGTTCGTAACTTTTGTTTTCTAAGAGGAAACAAACGATCAGGATAGATACCTCTTTTTCTTGACCCTCAGCTCTGAGAATCATCTTTCATTAAACATTGTACAACATGTTGTATAAAAGCTTATTTAATAGTTAACGGCAGAAAAGGAGGAAGGCACATCTAGATATTTATTATAACTCTCCTCAAAAGCCAAGAACATTATGTATACACTTTTTTTTAAAGACAAGTTTTAGGTTCACAGCAAAATTGAGCAGAAAGTAGACAGTTTGCACATACTTCCCCTTTCCCCCAGAGACTCCTCCACAACCAACATCCTTCATCAGTGCTGCATGTTTGTTTGTTATAACTGAGAAACAAACTGAGACATTATCAACCGCAGTCATAGTTTACATTAAGGTTCACTCTGTGTTGTACATTCTATGGCTTTTGACAAATGCATAATAACATATATCTACCATGTTAGTATCATGCAGATGCTAAACAAATATTGTATAGAAATATGTTTTTTTGCAACTTGTTTATATAAATGTGTCACAACTACTTATGTTTACATAAAAGTACTATAATTTAATTAAATTTAATAACATTTAAAAAATTAGTTTATTATTTTTAGATATATAATCAGCACTACAGTGAGTATGCGTATGTATATAAATCACTGGATATTTAAAAATGGCTTATGATATATTCCTAGAAAATAGTGTGGCTTGGTCATTGGAATATTTATTTTTTAAATCTTTTTTACACATTTCCAAGTGTTCTATTAGAAAAATTGTATCAATTTACATTCTCACTAAGTAAGACTAAAATCTCTGAATATTATGTATAAAGCAAATATTGAAAAAGACTCAAAATTGGAGAAAAGAGGTATATCACCCGGGGGACCTGAGAATTGAGAAATGGCATGCTGTTGAATTTTCTGCGTTTTTGTCACATATATTCCAAAATTAGAACTGAAGAAGCCAGAAATCTGGAAACACCAATAGGTACAGATAAACACACAAAAATACCTAAAATGAAACACAACCTAAGTCTGCTTGCTCTAGCCAACGTACTAAGGAAGAGTCAATGTAGCAAGACGAAAACTTTAGGACAATAATGCTTGAATCCAGCCCAAATCACAGAACACTGTGGCCCCACCCCATGCCTGTTAGCTAAGGCCAGCTGTAGAACCTGGACTTCTACATACATCTGGAAGTAACAAGACAATGCTATCCTTTCACTCTCAATTGTGGTTTCATAAGAACCCACCCAAAACGCAATGTTAGATAAAATCCAAATCTCATGACATATTTCACAAAGTATCCAGGATACAATTGCATATTACTCATCATACCTAGAACCACAATAGTTTGAAGTGAATGAAAGAAAACAATTGATAGATGCCAACACTGAAATGATAAAGATGTGTTAATTTTTTGGGAAGGATCTTAGAGAGGGCATCATTAAAATACTTTAGTGAGCAATTGTGCATATGCATGAAACAAATAAAAAATAGGAATTTTCATTAAAGAAATAGAAGGTCTCAGCAATTAAAAAAATGCAAAGAAGGAACAAATGGAAAAATTAAAACTGAAAAATGAACCGAATTTAAAAAAACAACTTCTGAATGCAGAAGACAGAGGAAAGAGTCAGTGAACTTGAAGATAAATGAATGGAAATTATCCTATCTGAATGAGATAAAGAAAATAGGCTGAATTTTAAAAGTAAAGTCTCAGAGACCTGTGGGGTGATTAAAAAAAAATTACATTCATGTAATTTGAGGCCAGTGTGAGAGGAAAAATAGTGTAGGACTGACAGTACTAAAAAATAGATGAAAACTTCCCAACTTTCAAATGAAAGGATCAAATCTAGAGTCAAGAATTTTAGTGAATCCCAGACAGCATAAACCCGAAAAGGCTGATATTAAGACACATCATAGTCAAACTTATGGAAAATAAGAAAAAATAATCTTAACAGCACCTAAAAGGTAAATTACAGTATATACACAGGGGAAAAAAATCCAAATAACAGGGCTTATCACATCAGAAACTCTGGAAGTCAGAAAGAAGTGACATACAATTATTTAGGTTCTAAAAGAGCTGTCAACTCAAAATACTATATCCAGTGAAAATATCTTTCAGATCATTCTCTGATGAGGAAAACTAAGATAAATTGTCTTTGGTAAATACGCATATGAAAAGGTGTTCAACATATTAGTCATCAGGAAAATGGAAATTAAAACCACGATGGGACAAAACTATACACCTATCAGAATGGCTAAAATCAAAATAGCGACAATACTAAATGGTGGTAATAGCACAGCTATTGAATTACTCACCTATTGCTAGAGGGAATATAAAATGATACAATCACATTGGAAAATAGTTTGACAGTCTTCAAAATTGCAGCTACCATATGATCAAGCAATTGGACTCCTAGGTATTTACTTCATAAAAATAGAAGCTTATATTCACACAAAACTTATAGGTAAATCTTGAGTATTTTATATGTAAATGCCAAAACTTAGAAACAACACAGGTGATCTTCATGGGGTGAATAATTAAACAAGCAATTACATCCATACTTTGAACTACTTCTCAGCAACAAAACAGAATGAACTCTTGATACATGCAACCATCTGGGTGAATCTCTTGAAGTATTGTGAGTGAAAAATATCCCTAAAGACTATATAGTCCATGATTATGTATATATATGATTTATTTATATATACATGATTTATTTGTATATACATGATTTATTTGTATATATGATTACATATAATCATATATATATTCAGCATTTAGAAATGAAGAACCTATTAATGGTTTTCAGGAATACAGGAGTGAAGGGAGTGGGTGCTGTGGCTAAAAAACAGCCACATGATGCATCCTTGTGGTGATGGAAGCATTCTGCATTTCACTGTGTCAAATTCTTTGCGTAACTGTCAATGTCTGACTTTGGTATTGTACTAATGTACTGCTGTTTAACAGCCTATCTAAAGGATCCATTCATTCATAACTGTAAAGTACTAAAAATTGTACACAATAGTAGGCACTCAATCAATACTAGGATAAGAACTTAGATCCAGGTCTCTTGGGTCCCAAAGATAAATTTCATATGGCTTTTACCATTGGAGGGCTCAGGGTAAAAGGCACATGGAATTTATCTTTTCTTTCAACTGCCTATGAATCGACAGCCAAAAATGAAAATTTAATTCAAACATCCTAATTTTTTTTGAAATTTAAGTAGTGATTATATAAGCAACCCTATTTATTTTGCTTATGCAAGATAAAACATAAGTATTTGTTACACAATTTTTTTCACACCCAGGAAGATTGTATTATCTATGGGGGCTTAGAAAGGTTCTTTCTCCATGTGAAAGTCAATTAGATTCTGTCTGAATAGGTAAAATGCAGTAATAGTGAAGTAAAAAACGAAACTAAATGACAACAAAAATAAGTTCATATGTTCATTCATTATACAACCCAATTATTTACTCCACAAATATTAATCAACAATCTCCCATGTTAAGCACTAAAGATTCTACAAAGTGATGTATTGATGGCCACAGACACAAACAATCCAAGTCAATTAAATGCAATATGTTATATAGCCTTATAGGTGAAGCACAGTTATTTGTGTGGGGATAAAGAGGAGATATAGTGAATGAGATGGGTAAGGTGAAGAGCAGTTAGCCAGGCAAAGTGCAGAGCCAGGTAGAAAGGTAAGAACAAGGCTGGGCGTGGTGGCTCACACCTGTAATCCCAGCATTTTGGGAGGGCAAGGTGGGTGGATTCCCTGAGCTCAGGAGTTTGAGACCATGATGAACCCTGTCACATGGTGAAACCCTGTCTCTAATAAAAATATGAAAATTATCTAGGCATGTTGGGGGACCCCTGTAATCCAAGCTACTCAGGAGGCTGAGGCAGGAGAATCGCTTGAACTTGGGAGGCAGAGGTTGCAGTGAGCTAAGATCATGCCAGTGTACTCCAGCCTGGGTGACAGAGCAAGACAAAAAACACAAAACAAACAAAAAAAAGAAGGTAAGAACAATATCTGAAAAGGGCGGTAGCATGTAAGAAGGGAGGACGCTGCAGAATTTAGAGAAAATGTTGTAGGAAAGGGTGGTACATGGGAATATTGACAAAGAAGGAAACACTTCTCCTTTTCTTCTTACATTAGTGTAGATATCAGAAAGTGTGTTGATTTTGGGGGTATTTTGATCACTGGAAGAGCAGTATGTTCTGACTGGGAGCAATTCACCACTAGATGTTTTTAAGGTATGCAGAGGGAAGAAAAATGTTTTGGTTTTGTGCTAAAAATGAAAATAAAAATATTTTCAGGATGTTTTCTTAAATTATAAATTTAATCTTTAGTTCCGCAAATATTGTATGGTATCTGCTATGCTGTGTTCTGGTAACTCAGTGGTGTGGGATGTGAAATGGACTTGCCTTCAGAGAACAGCCTTCAGCGAGGGGTACAGTATTCATCAGAGATCATACCTTTTAGTGTAAGTTGTCAACAGTTTGGGAGCTATACAGCAAATGTGAATGAGGCTAGGGGGATTGACCTAGTCAGAAATTTTAGATAAAATACCAGATATTTTATTTACTGACAAGTTAAATAGCCTTATCTTTGACATGAAGGATATTGTATAATTAGAACTCCGGTGTCATAATTTAATTTTTAGAGATTGCCACAGCAAGTGTTGATCTGAATTGATTTAAATCTCCTGTATCTCCATTCCTCTTATTGACTTTACATGTTCTAGCAAAGAGATTTCAATTACTGAGAATATGATGAATATATTAGAAATGGTTATATGATTTTGGAGCAGGATATTGAGGAATGCAAGCAGGTTAATTCAGAAGTCTGTTAGTGATATAGATTTAAACATTCTGGGTTTATATTGACAAAACTCAGGAAACAGAATATATAAAATAAGACTTGATATGAATAAACCATTGGAGAAAAATAACAGTCTGGGAAAACAGAATCAAGCTGTCACAGTTAAATATACTTTCTGGTCATTTAGATAAATACAAGTCTAAATATTCAATTTTTTCAAGAATAAAACTGTTACTTATTCTGCATTTATAGAAATCTGATAAATAGAAGGTTGAATAACCAGTGAAAGCCTGTTATCATTTATTCAGGAAATATTAGGCGCCTTGAGTAACAGGTATTTCTTTCAAAACATTTAAACTATATAGTTCAAAATAAAATACTGAAAATAATCTTTGATAGCACATCAGTAGTAGCTTTTCTTAGTAGCTACATCTTCTGAAAAGATTTCGAGCTAACTTGGGTTGACGATTAAATTACAATCTGAGGTTTTTTTGCCATCTTCAAGTTTCTTGCTGTCTTCTATTACATAGAGAAGAGCTCAATGATGATTGTGATGTGAGTGGGAAAAGAAGGGACTGTATCAATTACAACTGTAAATATTAGCTTGTCTTAGGAATAGCCCACCTCCCTTCTTTAGAAACTGTGCACATTTTAGTGCCAATCTTAACACATCTAGTGTTCAACACCTTCAAGCTACTTGAGATCTTTAATATGATGACCCCCAGCTCTTATCTTCCTTAGGACACAAACACATACATTTGAACTTTTCCTGTTAAGTTCTGTGCAATTCTTCTAAGACCCTGTTTACTGCTTCCCATGAGGTCACAAGTCAACTTAGCAAATCTACACTAATATGCTAATTTCTTTTATGTCATCATATCAATTGTTACTCTCAAATGCTTCCAATCCAAAACTGCTTTACTAACACTCTTACGGTTGTGTTTAACAAGGATTCTGATTTCCAGTAGAGAGAAATTTTCTGTTTTACACGAGAGGTCATTGACTTAGAACCTTTCCATCATTATCATCAAATGCTTTTCTTAGAAAACATGTTTTCATATGAACTGACACCTTCTGAAAACATATGCCTTAAATTAAACAACAATTACATTTCTCTTCTGCTGAAATCCCTGGTTAATATGAGTATGGCATAAAAAGGGAAGGAAAGGGCCTGACAGTTTAGGTGGTGGAGTTCTTAGCTTCATTCTGCAATAGTACGTGGCTCACAATCGCTCAACCAATGGCCATTAGCTGAATGAATGAGGGAAAGATAAGGACAAACCACATTTCAAAAAAGAGAACTTTCTATTTTAACTTTCTAGGAGGTCAAAAGAAAAAGCAAAATAAGAATGGAGGAAGGGCAAATCTGTCTATATTCATTTGGAATATGTTTTGTTCTATATTTGACTCCTTTTTTGTTTGTTTGTTTTGAAATGGGATGTCACTCTGTCACCTAAGCTGGAGTGCAGTGGCACAATCTGGGCTCACTGCAACCTCTGCCTCCTGGGCTCAGGCAATTCTCTCACCTCAGTCTCCCAAGTAGCTGGGACGACAGGTGCACACCACTATGCCTGGCTAATTATTGCATTTTTTTTTTTTTTTTTATAGAGACAGGGGTCTCACCATGTTGGCCAGGCTGGTCCTGAACTCCTAAGACAAGTGATCCACTCGTCTCAGCCTCCCAAAGTGCTGGGATTACAGGCATGAGCCACCACGCCCGGCCTACATTTGACTACGTTTGATGCACTCAAAACACGTTGGTCACTAGTATGGTCTGAATGGGTGTGTGTTTCCCAAACTGACATCCTGACTTCCAAGGTGATGGTATTAGGAGGTGGGACCTTTAGGAGTTGATTAGGTTATGAGGAGAATTAGAATTAATGCCCTTATAAAAGAGACCCCAGAGAGCTAGCTCACGCCTGTACCATGTGGATACATAGGGAGAAGGCGCTGTCTATGAACCAGAAAGCAGGTCCTCACCAGATACAAAATCTACTGGCAACTTAATCTTGGATTTCAGGCTCCGGAACTATGAGAAATAAATTTCTACTGTTTATAAGCTACCCAGGTTATGATATTTTGTAGCCTGAATGGACTAAGACAGTCACAAGTATAAACTGGCAAGTGTAATTATTTGAAGGACAGAACTATCAAGAAAACTAGTGACTGGGCAACTAAGTCATGAAGATAAGCCCCATTTTCATATAATTCGGGGTGAATTGGAGAAATTCACTGTCCTCTAAACCTTTTGTTAAATTGAGTTACTTCTTTAATGGAGTAAATTGTTTCTCTCAAATACTATTAGAAATTCTCCTGCGTTTGAATATTTAAGCAGTAGAAAATGTTGTTAATTAAATAGCTTCCATAAATGTATGCATTAGTAAAACATTGCTTGATGTACTTTTTAATCCTAGTAGTCACAAGTAGTTATTGGAACAATTATTTCTAACAATGATGTACCATATTGGGTTTTATTTTCAGTATTGATCTGTTCGAGTTCAAAACAACTGTTCTGGAATAGGGTTTTATAGGTTGAGGCATTTCTTTCTGTGTAGTTAGCAATGATTCAAGTGCTCTGAAAAATAGAAAAAGTATCTTCTGTTCATATTTGAGTCTCTGATTTTAGGCTTTCTAGAAATCACCAAGACAATAATTGCTTTACTGAAGAAATAACTCAGACCAGTGATAAATCAAAACAATTATGCTTTGCAATTATTTTATTAACCAATGAGTGGAAGATGTCATTTGGAGATGAGTAGGGATGAAAGGAAAAAGAATTAGGCCAAGAAGCTTTCCCTTCAAAGAAGCAAAACTATTTAATATGTGCATCCTTGTCTTAAATACTGAGAATTAATGAAAGATGCATAAAGATCTATTAAAATACTCTGTTCAGATTATCACTAGATATTTAGAGCTAATGTTTATGAATACTTTGTAGGTCTCATGTGCCTTGTAAGGACTTAAAACATTAGATTTCATTTAATCAACATATCAATTTTATAAGATAATGTGATGGTTAATTTTATGTGTCAACTTGGCTAGGCCATAGGGTGCCCAGACATTTGTCCAAATATTATTCTGGGTGTGGGGTGTGTCTGTGAGGATGCTTCGGGATGCAGTTAACACTTGCATGGGTGCACTGAGTAAAGCAGATTGCCTTCCCTAATGTGGGTAGATTTCATCCAAACAATTGAAGACCTAAATAGAACAAAAAGGCTGAGAACAAGGGAACTACTGATGCCTAACTGCTTGAGCTGGAGCCTTGATCTGCTCCAACCTTTGGATTTGGACTGAAACATCAGAATATCTTGAGTTTCCAGCTTGCTGTCTACAAATCTTGGGACTTAGCTTCTATAATTACATGAGCCAATTCCTTATAATTTACCTTTCTCATTCTCTCTCTGTCTCTCTCTCTCTCTCATTAAATCTCACACCCTTGACCACTATGTGATGCTGCTTTACACCACCAAAAATTAACTAAACATTTTATGTATTTGTTCATTGTATTGTTATAAATTTATTTGTACATTTTTGAGAATATAATTCTCCGATGCTAGACTCCTAAGCAAAAACACATAAATCAAGCAAAAGGAGTTATAATACATCTTTTGATACAATGCGGCTAAATAATAATAGGAACACTTCTTTTTAAAAATATTTTTAAAATATTTTAACTATTGTTTTAATAAGATTTTAAAAATCAAATGTCCTTAAAGAGCCAATGATAATTTGCATTGCAAAAGCTGACTTTGCATGTTGCACTTTAGCCACACGAGTGAAAATATAAATAAATAAATAAACAAACAAGACAATTATTGTTACCACTCAGACAGTATGCAATAATGCCTTATAGCTTTGAGAAATAAAATGAGAGATGATCTGTGTCAGAGAATCCAATCTCTTTTCTTGCAATGACTTTAGCAACATGCTCCTTCTCCTAAGGAAGTCTTGATACTTCTCATTCACTTCAAGCCCAAAACCTGACAAAGAAACGAGCAAAGCCAGTGACAACTGATAGTTTTAATAAATATCCCTATGTTTTCCCCTTCACATCAGTCTCCACATTTAAAAGGATTGATTATTTCCTACACTATCCATTGATTTATTTCTAGATTCTAGAGTGATATATGATCATGTTTGATAGAAACTGGGTTAAGTTATTGTAGACATGTAACCAATTTATTCATTTTAGCTCCTAAATAAACCAAGAATGTAACTATTATTCCAGGCTCATATTTCATTTAAATGTTTTTTCTCACTACCTCGTATACAGAATTACTTACCTTTACAAACACAATAAAAGGATTGCCACATTTTCAAGAGGAGCCAAAGAGGAGAATTAACTTTTTACATCTGGAAAATTAAATATAGATACTGTTTCCTACTTTCTCTTCAATCCCAGTGTTTGGAATGTAGCTATACATTTTAACTGTTCTTGCCACAAAATAAGTGAACAAAAAATAGGTAACTATGTGAGGTGATGGATATGCTAATTTGCTTAACTACAGTAGCCTTGCCACTCTCTACATACATTATAACATCATGTAGCATACAATATATACAATGCAATTTATTTTTAAAAAATAATTCTGGTAGCAGAAGTAGATTAAAAGCCCTACATCTAATATCCGAAGAGCAAAAACACTGATTACCCTCAAAATACCCTCAAAATAACAAAATGTTACATAAAATGTAACATGGAGAAAACAAAAATCCTGCTCTTAGGACATGGATACATGATAGCACAAATGAAAATTAAATATATAATTTGGAGTTGAAAGTTGAATGAGTCACACAGAAAGTAAACCACAAAGACAAGGATATAATAAAAAAGGGAGTTTCTTAAACATTAATTTAGCAGTTAGTCCCCCAAATTAAGAGATCCTTAAAAAAGAAGTTTAAAAGCGAGAGAATTAGAAAAACAAAATTCTTCCAAATGAAGGTCATGATGGTTTAGATGAATATATCCATCCAAGTAAGTAGCATAATAATACCAAAAAGACAGAGCAAAGTTCATTTCATTAAAGTTCATAACACTGGAATACAATAAATTGCCTGAAAGGAAGCAGTGATAAATAAATGAGCACATATAGATAATCAGAAATCAGAAAAATTATCAGACTTCTCAACAAGCAACTCCAGAAATTATAAAACAATGTAGGTAAATGTTTAAAATTCTGAAGAAAGTGATTTACATCTTAGAATTCTACACATACTCAATTTACAATAATAATATAGATTGGAATAATTCATTATAAGACCTATCAAATCTCCAAAAATTATCAACTGTTGTAACCTCTTTGCAGTTCGAAAATGACATAGGAAACATGAATTACGAAGTAGAACTAAATAGAAAAGACTTCAAGAATATTTCCAGGATTATGATGAAAGTTGATTCCAGGTAAAAGATGTCTCAAAATAAAACAGAAGTGACACTCATATTATGTTCTGGGTATGTCAGTATTTCTAGGAAATGTATACTTCCATTGAAATGTTCCATATTAGTAACTACATTGAAAACTAAGCAAGAAACTATGAGGCACTTCATAACTTCAGGAAACATAAAATTATAATAGCAAAATAAATGCAATTATAGTGTACCACATTGGTCACCTGTAAATATATATATATATTTTTACAATGTTAAGATAGAATACGTGGCCAGGGGCAGTGGCTCACTCCTGTAATCGCAGAACTTATATATAAAATATAAATAAAAGAGGAGTAAGTGAATTAACAAAGGCAAACACCTTAAGACTGTGCTTATCTCACTAGACGTTCTCAAAAATAATAGACATTATAATTAATGAAACGATATATAATAGGACAAATAATACCATATATTATGTTCAGCCATGGTATGGAGATAATAGGCCTTCACATTAAAATAAGGGTGATGATTTATAAATTACATACAACCATTAAATCTTCAGTAAATGCCACCTATTTATTTGGAAGATGAAGTATTTGCATATTAACAGCAACAAAAAAGTGATCTTGAACCTATTGTTGAACTCAATTTTAACATGGAAGAAATCTTCAATTGAACTTCCTTAAGTAGAAACCTAAATTATTTTATAAGCTTAAAAATATTCTTGATATATTGTGAAGATAATGAATCATTTTATATGTTCAATGTTTGTTTTTCAAATAGAGTGAATGCACTTTTTTTCTTGAGTCCATTGAAATTTTTGTTCTAGAAAAGATTTCATTAAATCTTGTCACTGACTACATAGTAACCATTTTAATTGGTCAAAGGAATCCTTTACCATATACTTTCTACTGCCTTGCTTAATAATGTTGGTGTTTACTCCATGTATCTAGTTTGACATTCACTCATTTCAATGGACCCCAGCAAAGTGATTCTATACTCCTTTAATAATCTGCTCTCAGAAGCTAGTCATTTGCTTGACATTTAGAGTTCAAGCCTTTCTTTACTTATTTCAGTACCAATGACTTATAAGACAATCCCACAATCCTGACCACTGCTTTTTTAGCTTCTAGGTCCTTAAAGTTTTCAATACTCATTCAATATTTCCTCTTTTTATAGTTAAACATCTTGGCCCCCACAAAGGCTTTTCCTCATGTATGCTCTATCCATTAATCTAGGTTGAGTAGGAGCAGTTGTCATTTTAACCTACTCCTTTATTTGACACTAGGACTGCTGGCAAGAGAAGGAAGGAGATTCTTCCTTCTCCCATCGATTTTACTTTGTGGAGGTGAGAGAATGCGGAGCGCAGCAGTGAGGTGGAGCATTGAGGTAAAAGCAAGCATAATAGGAAGCTCAAAGGATATATGCCAGGTTCTAGATAAGAGCCACTTAAAATTTTCACTACAAATGATTTTGAATTCTGATGATACATAATTATTGAAAACTAAATTTCAAACGACACTCAAGTGTATGCTCTGACCTTTATCTAATCGTTTGGGAAATCCTATCCTCTACCATAAATGTTAAGAACCTTTCTGTAAAAAGGTCAGGTGAGCTGAAGAGTCTTATGTAATCGATCCATAGGCATTGACATTTGTTTTTGAATTTGGACAAATGTCTGTGTTGGACTTTGGCTCACTGACATATTTGAGTCATTGATCCTTTCAACTAACTCGCACTTGCAAAATGTTTTTCCACTCCTAGAAGAGAAAACTTAGGCTACGGATGTAAATCTTCACTCAAGTGTACCTTTAATGCTGATGTCACAACTAACACAATATTTTTTTTTCCCGCGTCCTGAAGTTTTAACCTTACCAGGTAAATACAAGCTTGAAACATCAAAATCAATACATATTTATAGTGTGCAGTGGGAAAACATGTTTTATCTAGAACTTGTCTATCTGTGCCAGAGTATAAATAAAAATCTGCAAGCAGGACCCTGGGAGTGATGGTGATATCTTAATACCCAAGGCATACGTTCATATTTATGTTTAATAAATAGGTTTACTTTTTACTTATTTAGCACTCAGACACAGACAACTTTCTTAGGCAATCTGCTTTAGTTTATGGCACACGATCACCACTGGTTTCTACAAAGCCTTTCTCTTTGTGCTCAATCATTCATTTTATATTTTCTGCATATTTTTCCAAACCATTTCCTACATAGGCTACTATTGCAATATGTTTTTCTTTATCTATGTTCTTTAAAAAAGTATATTTCTAACTTTAATAAATGTTAAAATCAGCACTATCTTTTATCTTTTAAGGTTATTGTCTGTTGTAGGTATACTATTTCAACACATGGGGCAGTCATCATGATGCCTGTCTCAAACGTGTTAACGTGCATCTCCCTAGAATAATGGCATTTACCTACATGATCATAATGTTCAAACTGAATAAATTAATAAATTATTAATATTATCAATAGCTAATTCATAAATTCGCTTTTTCCTAGAATGTCTTTTATAGGCATTATTGTAAAGCAGCCTCCAGTCTAGTTTTGTTAATGCGTCTGCTGTTATATCTTCCTAATTGCTTTTAGTTTAGAATAGATTCTCTCATTATTTCCCCTGAAAGTGGTGTTTTAAACAATCAGATAGGTTCAGTGGTACAATATGCTATATTCTGTATTGGTCTAATTGATTGTTAATGGTATCCTTTATTCTTCTATGTTCTGTATTTCCTGCAAACAAGAATTAAGTCTAGAGCAGGATTTCTCCCCCTTGGCACTATTGACATTTTGTGGGGTGCCGCCCTGTACATTGTAGGATGTTTAGCAGTACTCCTGGTTTCTACCCACCAGATGCCAGTAGTGCTTCTTCAGATGTGACAACTAAAATCATCTTCAGACTTTGCTAAATGTCTTCTCAGGACAAAATCATCATGGTTGAGAACCACTGATTGACAGACTAGACTCAGGTTAATGTATTTTTAGTAAGGATAATATATAACATCTCCATGGATTTCCTAATGCTTCATATTAAGAGAAACAATGCCATGTTGTTCAGCTATTACCCATGCTAAATAGAATCACTTGGTTAAGGTGTGGACTGCCAGCTTTCTCCAATATCATACTCACTTTGAAATTGGAAGTCGTGTGTGGTAGAACGCTTTGATTCCTGAATGTATCGTTTTCTCCAGACACCCTTTATCTAGTGATTCTGAAACCCACTGATGATCTTTATGTACATTTATTATAATTGGTAGTTGCAAAAGTTATTCTATCTGTTTACAGTTTTGAGCTACCATTTCTCTGCCCTTCCCAGTAGTTTTTCTTACTTTCTTTTTTTCTTTGTCTCTTTTTCTCTCTTTAACATTATAGAATCATGAATTAATTTTCTTAGGGTGTTATAGTGAATATTGTCTAGTATGGTCTGAACACCGTGTCCTTACATGGTCTTTCCTTTGTGCTCACGTGGAGAGAGGGATCTCTGGTGCATCTTCCTTTTCTTATAAGGACATCAGTTCCATTGGATTAAGGCCCCACCCTAATGAATCCTCTTAACCTTTGTTACGTATTTATAGGACCTAATTCCAAATACAATCACACTGGGGATAAGACTTCTAAACACAAATATTGGGGGGAACACAATTCAGTCCATAACAGTTGGGTAGGATTTTCCTGGGATAGCAAGAATAAGTGGTAACAGGTAGGTTCTATGGGGGAAAGTGGAATAATAAAAATTTTGAGTTGTATACTTAATATCTTAGTTGTAGTGTGCCCTCTTTTGTCGATATAGTGAAGGGACACTTTTTTGAAATTCAGGCTTTTGGGTAGGGGGGATGAAAATAAATTTGTCTTATGATTCTTTGATAATTCCCTTAGTATCAACTTCTTGCTTTCCTACTGTCCCTTTCCAGGAAGTTTCTAAATGACACCCCTGCTTTCCAAGATACCCCTTGCAATCTAGAGTGCTACTCATGAGCTTGAAACACCGGAAAACAATTACCCTTGGGCTTTCTAATCTCCTTTATTACATTTCTGATAGTAGCTTGTGTTCTGGCTCCCCAAGTCTGAGACCTGTTCTCAGTTATTTCCCTGCTTAAGGTGATGTGGCTACCTTTACAGGACATCCAGCATAGTGTATGTTTTCTCTTCCTGCACCATCCCTATCTGACTCTGCTCCCCCGTGGTCTCCAGAGAAAGCTCTACTGCCCTCAGACATTTATTGCACCTCTTACATATCAATCAAGATTCTATAAGTCTAAGCCTCTTTATTATGTTGACAGATTTGCAGCTACCAGTGATTTTATTTTTTTCTCAGTTTTGATCTTTGGAGGTTGGGTTGAGAGATTGAGATTTAGTATGTGTTCACGTTTTAAACTATGCAATTTTCAAAGGATACTATTTTATAGCCATAGTCATCTATTTTTGTATTGATTACAAAAAATTAAGAAACTAATTTACTTGGATATTACAAAACAGACATCTAAATAAGTCTAGCAAATAAATAAATTTAATGTAATTTAAGGCTGAAAGATAAAAACATTGAAATCTTGAGGGATACTGCAAAGCTTAAAAATAGATATAACATCAATACGTGTATAAGGAAATAGCTGTGTCTGGCATTAGACAATGCCTCTCGTATCTCAATTACAGGGAGTATAGTTAAGTCAGAACCCAGCTGCTACGTTCTGAAACCAGGAAATGAGATCTTGCTTTCCACAGGCTGCTCCCAGCCTAACACTGACCTCTCTGTGCCTGGGAGGTGTGATGTTCCTCTGGCTACTGATGTTGACTCAAAAACCCCTTGAGGGTCTTGCATAACTTTGCTTAGACTGCACTGAGGTCTCAGAGGCTTCAAAGCATCCTCCCTTCTTTACTGCTTCTCCCTCACTCAAAGCCAGTCTTGCATTACAGTTTGACTATTCCCCACCTCTCTTGTCTTCCTCTCCATTTTTTTCTCATAGGCATTCTCCCTAATAAATTTATTACATTTCTACAATGAATTGTAGAATTGCTTCTTGGAGTATCCAGAATAACAAAAATAACAAAGACAAAAAAGCAAATAAGCTAATATTCTACTTTAAAAGTTAAAAAAGTGGCAGAAGAAAAGTGTAGTAAGAAGAGAAGAATGACAATACTAGGAATTGATCAAATACTTTTTTAAAACTTTAATAGAGATAGCAAAGCCAGAAGTTAATTCTTTGGAAAAAATAACTAATTAATCAAGAAGCTATAATTAGAAATTACTAGTAATAAAAAGTAGACATAGCTTTTGATAAGGCAGAGATTTACAAATATAAGGAAACACCATGAAGAGACACTGCTAATAAAAATGAAACCTTACATGAAACAAATTATTGACCAGAAAAATATAGCTTACCCAATATGACACTTTAGAAATAGAAAGGCTGAATGGATTTGTAACAGCAAGTAATTAAATTAAAATATAATAAATGAAAACTCTTCTTGCAGTGAAACTCCAGTATCAGAAAAGTTTATGCACAAGCTGTACTATTTAGGATATATGATTCCAATTTTTAAGGACATCTTCCAGAGAAGAGAAAAGCAGAAATACTTTCCAACTTTTTCCAATGTGTTAATTTAACTCTACTACTGCATCCAAAGAAAGATAATAGAAGAAAGGAAAATTACAGTTAATTTCACAGATAAATTTAGTAGCAAATACATTCATCAAGTGCAAGTAATATTAATTTAAATTTAGTAATTAAAAATTGCTTTGTCACAGTAGTGGGAGACATATTATAGCGTTAGAACATCTATTATGCAAATCATCACATTAAACAGACTAAAAGCAAAAATCAATGGCATGGTTATCTCAAATGTTATTTAAAAAGCATTTGCCAAAACTAAATTTATGCTTATAGGGAAAAACACTTTAACCCAGCAGCAATCAAAGTGGACTGTTAAAATCTGGTATCAAATAGCAACATTTTAGAGCAAATGTTTTACTTAATAATGATTGGAAGTATGCTATCGGTTTAATATTTTACTTCAGGTCCCAGCCACTTCCACAAAAGAAGACAAATAAATAGAATTATAAGAGTTGGAAAGATACAAAATTACAATGATCAAAAATGATACAATTATCTATTTACAAAACACAAAATAATATACAAGATATATTTTCTGAGAGTTTAGAGATATTGCTGGATAGAAGATCAATTTTGTGTGTATACACCAGCAAAATATGTATATCTGGATATCTGTATCTATGTATAATGAACACTAGTATTTGTCCAATGATCGATAAACTGAATAAATAATACCACTCCAGAATCAAAGAAACACACTTATGGGCGGTTGATCTATCACCACAGTTGTCATTATAACTCAGTGATGAATAGAGAAGCCAATAAAAACTGCTGACTTTAAAGATGAATAAAAAAAGAATTAGCTTACCCAGTTATAAGAGTAATCCTTTTGTCTAGGTGATCAAATTTTAATGTCAATGCCTATGTACTTCTGGTTTAATTACAAAAAAGCTAATTGTTAGTCTTCATTTTTTTTATTTTTCAAAGAATTCATCAGTGTATCTGTTTTGGCAAATTCAACTTCTCCCTAAAAACCCAGATATGAGAACAGCAACATACATAAAACACAAAATGCTTATGCTAAATCATTCTTAGCACAGATGTGGAATAAAAGATGATGATTTAAGAGGGGTGCTGGTTAATACTTTGTCACAATTTTATTCTTTCTTTGTGCATCATTCTCCAGTTCTGATTCATTTTACCATCTCTTATCCCACTATTTTCCTCCTTTAAATTATATATAAATTTTTTCTTCTTTACAACTCAATGCTAATAATTGAAGCTAAGTTGCTATTTTTTTCTGAACAATCAGAGTGTCTACAAATAATGCTTGTTAATTCCTTAGAGAAAACAAATATATGGATTAACACAAAGCATATTCTCAGTTGAGCAGAAAAGCTTGTTTTAGGCAGTGTCAGCAGGTTTCATGTTTCTCGGATACTGAGATCAATTGAAATCCTTGAGAATACCTGTTTGGCAACTTCGGTGCCAAGATAATTTGTCTACTTTTAAAATTACTTCTAGGAGAGATTTTGCAAATAGAGCGCTTACCTCCCATGTTTAATTACAATTCCCTTATAATACATTCATTTTTCTAATGCAGATCTTGTTAAGTATTGTGTGTTTGCATATTTCTTCCTAATAATAGAGCACGCTTGAGAGTGTAGTTTGTGTCTGGTAAAATTAAGTCCCATTATAGATGCTTTATATAAACCCCTTGTTCCTATTATCCCTGGAACAAGATCTACATTTTACCAGCTCTATTGTGTTTCACTTCTCAGATTTGGTAAGCACTCATCCTGTAAAGCTTCACACTTCCTTGATTTTATAAGAAATCCGTGGTAGCATGGTGTTTGGCATGGGAGTGAAAGAAGGGTATCTTTTTCCTGTTTTGGTTTTAAATCAAGGCTTTTCTCTGGTTGGGCTTGAATACTTTCATGAAACATTTCTCATTTTGCAGGGATAACAGTAACATGTTTATTTTTATGTTTAGTTTTCATAGTTCCTAAGTTATGTATAGATGATTATTACTTCTAATTGAGATGGGGAAAGTATTAATTCTATAAGATCATTAAGAACTTTTGAGGCAGTGCATGGTTGTTGTGAAATCTAGGGTCCAAAGCATCCCCTTAAGAGATTTGACTTGTGAGGTTTGTAAGTTTTCTCTACCAGAACATAATCAAAGTATTTACAAATGTATTTTCACTTGGCATTCTAATATGTACTGACTTATTTAGAAGTAGATGCATTTAAAAATGCTTACATTGCTTTTGATTCATGTTTAATCTGAAATAGCATTTTGGCCACTCTCTTCTTTTATATTTAAATTTGGCACACATTTTGTTTCAAACTAGTGAGGCAATTTTTACTTTTAGAAATTCTCCAAGTATTTTAAATAAAAAGAAAGCAACTAAAATATGTATGACATTACACATCACTAAAATCATTTATTGTACTGTTGACTCTTGGTCAAAAAGAGACTGAGCTATCCCTAGGCTATATTTAACTATGGACAGATTGGAAGTAGATTTTCATTTAGGAAGGGGTTCCTCCAATTCTTATTTGTGATTCTAAGACATAGAGGAAGACTGGTAAAGGATACAAGGGGTGATATCGATAATATGGACTCAATTAAAATGGAGTTGCCAGACTTTTAAATGTGATTCTACAGAAATTGCTTCTCTTGTGAATTAATTTGCCTTAGACAGAGACAGAACAAAAAGGGAAAAAAACACTAAAAGATGTAAAACCAAACCAAAATCATAAATGAAACCTTTGCTATAATGCAATATAGGATTCAGAATCTGGTAGTTGCTATTGCAAGTGGATATGTGGTCCTGTTTACTGGTTTCTGAGCTCAGAAATAGAACCAGAGAGGATCTTTAGGTGAACCATGGCTTGGACTCCTTGTCCAACTGGAAAATGACTTCTACTCTTGGAATCCCGGCTCCCTCATGCGTAGCACAGTCAAATGATTTGTGGAATCATTGTAAGAATAGGAAATAATCTATATGACTGTTTACCCAGGATACCTTAGGGCCTCAATAAAGGGTGATAATTTCTTACTGCTAGGAAACAGAAATGCTTTCTGTCATTTCCTTCTTTCCTCCAAAACCACAGTATATATAATGAGGTTTTATGGCTAACTTGTCTGAAATCAAAATTCGGAATATTTGCAAATCGATTACTGGAACATCCACATTGGTGTTAGGTGACTCTTCGCTGGCCTGCCAAGTGGCATATAGTGCATTCTTTTGGGAGTTTTCTCAGTTGATGAGGGCCATTTAAAAAGTGATTGTCATCTTGATAAAACTTAAGGAAAACGTTAATACATTATTTTGTATTTGAAGTGGCTGTTGATGTTTTCTTCTTTAGAGAATAAACTTATGACTTTAGACATTTTTGACTTGAATTTGGAAGTTAATAAGTATTTTCCCTAAATGATTTCTTTTCTCCCTCACAACATTAGGTTGTAGGAAAAAGTTTTCTTATGTTTTAAAGAACACAAATTGAAGCAATCAGTCTAAATGAGAATTGGGACTCATCTGTTGGTTATTTTATTAAAAATCATCTCTGCCTCACTGTGTTCACTACTATAAAATGTAAAGCAGCTCTGACAATAGCAGTAAGAGCTCAGAGTCAATGTACTGAGAAATCCTTTTCATGTTAGGTCATGGTAAGTCAAGTAACTGGATTTTTCTAGAGTGCTGTCTTAATTTTGCTTTGTGTCTAATTGTTGTCATTGAAATACAGAAAGGATTTTTCCTGGAGAACATCATTATCTGCTTTCTCTCTCACTTAACAGGTTTTTATGGAGCACACATACAGTGTGTGTCTGGTGCTGGGCTTATGAGCAAAATGACACAGTCCTGGTGTCATAAAGCTTGCATTCCAGTTGTTGTTAATGATTACAATTTTAGGTATATTTTCAACAATATCAAGCAATGACAGTTGAAGAATGAGTAAATAGCTATGTTTAGAAAATGATCCAACATTTTATCCTTAGGAATAATCACAATACTACAGTTTTTACGAGCAACTCAAGTGATTCTGTTATTCATACTTATTTTTCAGAACCAGTCTGTGTTTGCCCGATTTCCTTTTATACCATGTCCTCCCCAAATCCTAGCTTTCCGTAACTGGACAGACTCCTCTTGGTCTTGCAGTGTTCAAACATATTTCCTGCTTCCTGTGCTTGGTACAGTCTGGGCTTGGCTGTGCTTTTCTGCCTTGTTAAACTTCAAGTTGCAGCTTAGATATCATTTCCTCAAACAACCTTCTCCTTTTACCTGATTTATTGCAGGCCGTTCTATGATACTCAATGTTTTTCCTTTGTAAAAAGATGCCCAATTTTACTCATATTCTATTTGCATTTTTAATGTCATAAATTCAGTTCCTCTTTGTTTCTTGATACATAAATATGCTCAATAAATATTCCTTCAGTAAATATAGTGTTGGATATTTATGTACTTTTTCTCAGTGTTTAATAAGAAATTGATGTCATTAAGTGAACAAATATTTTAGTACTTACTCTACAAAGAATGTACTTTTATGTTAAAATTTTCAGAAAACATGTTTCAGTAATTTCTGCATTATCTGAAATTCATTTAACGCTAGAACACACTAATGGTTAAAATTCACAGTTGAGTTAGAATTAAAATATTTTAGGAGTTTCTCTTCATCATCAGAAGCAAAGCAATGGAATTCTATTTCCATTTGATAAAATTATTGTAATTTTTTATGGTAAACTCTAAGAGCTTAAAATATTACTTGATTTTTTATTTATCATTTTAAGGTACATGCAATTAAATGCTTTTTAAATTAGTGGATTTTCATATGATTCTTGGAAAAGAATAATGTGATAAGAAACAGTTTTACAAAATAACTAAAACTGCTAATAATTTTTATAAGATTTTTAGTTTTTAATATATGTTATATGCATATATTTATCAAATAATTTGTATGTTTTGATAAATCTGTAAATAGTAAAACATCAGAAGGCATTATTTAAGCTTTGTTGTTGCTACTGCTAAAATCATTACTTACAAAAAAATCTTAAGAGTTAAAATTTGTTCATTCAGACCACGTATTACTTATTTAAAACCTTGGTTCTACTTGTTATCTGTTATTTAATGTTAAATCAATTTATTTAATTTTAACATTTAAAAGAATCCTACAAGTTTGCAAAGACTTGACACAGCATATTTGTCCTAGCCCAAAAATACATTTGCTCTCCTTATATTAATTTTTCATTACTAAGTTGCTGCCTTTTTGTGGCAACTTTATTATTTTTATTCTGACGAGTGAGGCAATGATAGAAACTTTAAGTATTAATCTTAACAATGAAAGTAATGTAATGTGCTAAATTAAATTGTGATATAATATTTTCACCTCATATTCCCAAACAAGCATCCCAAATGTCAAACTACATCATCTAAAATTTGACCCTTAGTTTATTATACATAATAGGTAAATGTGCCAATAATGTAATTTTGGTTTCCTACATTTTAGAAGCCAGAGCATCTCTTAGATTTGGGAACAGAACATTTTCTACAATAATGGTACAATTATATATATATGAAAAAGCAGTTTTTAGGCTCTTATATCATAATTTATTATGATATTATAAAGGATATTTTTGAAATGTAACATTTTTCTAAATGTTGACTAAGTTGATGGGTTTTTAGAATTTAACATGTCATAGCAACAGATTTTATGACAGTATGATAATTATAAAGTATGCTGCAATCAAGCCATTATAATTAACAATGTAAAAACAAGTAATTTAGAATGTTTATCCTTTTGAGATATTTTTTAAATGCCTCATACTTTAATCATCCTAAATAGTTTGCAAGGAATTTTGAGTAGTTGATCCTCTTCTGTCCATACAATACCACAAGTATGGCATTTGTGGTATTGTATTTATGGTATTATATGTATGGTACCATACTAATTTTATTAGTAAGAAAACTTAATAAGACAATAAATGTCTTGTCCAGAATTAGACAGTGAGTAAGTGGTAGAACCAGGATGAGATTCTAATAGATTTTCTACTGTAAAGAGTTACTCTGTTGTATAGATATATGCAATAAATTACATTGATGTCCATATGCCCAAATATATGAGAGAAATATGCATTTAAAAAAAAAATTTATATTACCACAGTGTTTCTCCTTTAAGTATTACATTGCTAAACAAAGTGCTTTCTAATTACCTTGATTAATTTCACTTCTCACAAACCTCATCAGATTAGATAAATTGTCCACATTGGGGTAGATGAAGTTACCTGACTAAGCTTATCCAGAGGATAAATCGTGAAGTCAGATTAGAATGCATAGCTCAGGACTATAATTTACAGCAAAAAAAAGCTACTATTCACATCTACTTACAATGTCCACAAAAAAAAATTATAGCAGATGAATATAATTGCACCTCATCATAATGAGCACTTAGATGTAATAAAACTGCAGAAAATAAATACATTTGATACTCTTTAAAACATAAAAACACTAAAATAATAAAAACCAAAGGAGATATTAAAATTATCTTAAATCGGAATTTCTAAAGTAGGCTTCTGGTCATTGATGGTTATAAAAATCTCCTCATGTTGATATACCATGCAGCCTTGGTTGAGAACCATGGGAAGAGGGCAGAGGTAGACAAAACTTTAGTGTAAAGGACCACAAAGTAACTATTTAGGGCTTTACTACCTATATGGTCTCTCTCTCAACAGTTTAACTTAGTCTTTGTGTGTGAAGGCAGTTACAGGCAAAGTGTGAAGCACGGCTGTGTCCCAATAAGATTTTATTTGTAGTATTGTTTCAATTTTATATAATTTTACATTGAAAATATTTTAATGTAAAATTTTAAAATACAAAATTATAAAGTATATATATGTATTTCAATATAAAATTAAATTACTTTTCTTTCTTCGTTTTTTTTTTTTTTTTTTTTTTTTTTTGAGACGGAGTCTCACTCTGTTTCCCAGGCTGGGCGTGATCTCGGCTCACTGTAAGCTCCAGCTCCCAGGTTCCCGCCATTCTCCTGCCTCAGCCTCCCGAGTAGCTGGGACTACAGGCGCCCACCACCATGCCCGGCTAATTTTTTGTATTTTTAGTAGAGACGAGGTTTCACCGTGTTAGCCAGGATGGTCTCGATCCCCTGACCTCATGATCCGCCCGCCTCGGACTCCCAAAGTGCTGGGATCACAGGCGTGAGCCACCACGCCCGGCCAAAATGAAATTACCTTTTGCATTACCTTTTGGCAACTGCGAATGTTGCATAGGTAGATGGATGGATGGATAGATAGATAGATAGACAGACAGACAGATAGAAAGATAGATAGATAGATCCATATAGCATCTATCTATTCCCTAGATAAATGAGTGAATGAATAAGTGAAATATATCCAATCAAAATTGCCCACAAAATGGTTTTGTGTCTTCTCCACTGAGAATGTTCATCAGTTGAGAGTGGAGATTAATGTGTTCCCAAGAGCAGCAGTTTTTCACTTGACACATGTATTTGAAAAATATGGTCCATATGACTGTAGAGATAGTTACATGAACCAAGAGGAAAAGTCTATTTATCTACAGTTTGGCCTGATCTTCAGACTTTTGTATTTTTCTCATGTTTTCAAACAAATAGAATTTTCTTTTTAAAATTTTATCAATGGACATATCCATGAACCTTTCTTAATGGGAGTCTGTTTGTCGGTGGCGTTACCTTTTGGCAATTGCAAATGCTGCATGCTGCTTTTTTGTGTTTTCTGCGTGTAGCTAGAGAGATTGCAAGCTGAAAACACCTCGGAATGGGACAAGAGGGAAATACTTGAAACAGAAAAGCAGGGACTGGAGAGAGAAAATAGAAGGTTGAAGATCCAGGTGAAAGAAATGGAAGAGCTCTTGGATAAGAAAATTAGATTAAGTGCAAACTCTCCAAGTCCTGATTTCAAGACGTCACAAATTGACCTGCAAGAGAAAAACCAGGTATGGGTGCTCCTTGGAGCAAATTCTCACTGTCTAATCTCACCCTGATGCCTATGCCGAGTCTGTCTTCACTGGTACACACCTCCACATTTGGCTCTTTCCTTTTGTGCTAGCTAATACCTGATACCCCTTGCTCTTCTGCCCACTAGGATGTAAAATAATGTTGTTCATGCATCTGAAACAAAGTGTGTCAAATGTTAAAATATGACAAATCTTCAGACAGTTTAGAGATTTCCAAAAGGAGGAAGAAAAATGAAGTAAGGAATAGACCTTTCTGGTTTTTTGTTTCTTATTAAAGCTTTGTCTCATATTTTCTAAGCTATTGATCTTATTTCCAATAAAGATTTTTTCATTAATTCAAGCAACTATACAATAAGCACTTGCTGGTAGCTATGGTAAGTTCTACATAAACATTTAAATTTAGCTGAAACTCACTGTTTCTGGTTCTTTTTTTGTCAGTTTCAGAACGATTATTTTTGAGCTAATTAAATGCGTAATTTTTCAAATAATTTTTCCAGCCTATGGTATAAATCTTAAAACCAGAATAACATTCCTAATTTGAATTTGGGAAATTTAATTTTAGATGTGTTTTATCCCCAAGCCAATAGATATAGTTTGTGCTATAGGCGGACATTTTTTTGATAGTTTACAGATTTTTAAACGTGTTTTTAATGGCAGTCTTATAGTTTTAATGTGGGTTTGTGTCAATATGCTGCAAATTTTATTTTCCTTGTCTCTATTTTTCAATTACATATAGCATCTTAATGCACAATTCTATTTCTCACTCAATTCCTGTAACAGTTTTCAAGGGTGAGTTTGATAAGTTCATAGTTTTGAGATATATGAGTCATTCATACTCATATAAGCTCTAAAAGCTACATGGCCAGAAAAATTGAATTCCGTATTGTTTTGTCATTCTTTCATGAATCTAGGGATTTATTGCAAATGCAAGATTAAATTGTATTAGTGTTTCATGACCTAGCAATGCAAATATCTAAAGTTAAATGTTATAGTCCGTGACCATAATTTTCTATTGTACTGATTCATAAACTATCTATAATAATGTATTTGATTCTGACATAAGTACACTGATAAATCTGTAGACATCTTTTTTGGACATCTCTACTCTAAAAAGCACAGAATCATCTCAATTATGGACTGTGGATTGATTACAGAAATACTTTTTATTTGATTTATTTAAACAAGACAAACATTTATTTGTATTATTCTCTGTGTCAGTCACTGTTCTATATGCAGGTAATGAGAATAGTAATTAATGAATCATTATCCCCGCCCAGCGTGGGCTTAGAGTCTATGCAGGGAGTCATACAAATTTTTATAAATGTAACACTATAATGACTGCTAAGAATAAAGTGGCAGGGGACACAGATTAAGAAGCAATTGATTATATATTTAATTTTGGCACCTTTCCAGTTGTACCAAAATGTCATAATATAAAGTGTGTCTTTCAGGAAAAATTGAGGCCTATTTGGAGCTGGCATTGTCGTAACCTGTCATCAGGGCACACCAATTCCAGACCTGGTCTCTTTGACGACAGTGTAGTTATTTGGGCTAGGACTAAGCAGAACTTGGAAACTGGGAGGATCCTCGAAGGTCTAAGTCAGTAGGTATGCTGATCACTTAGAAGACTGTAGGATTTTTTAAGTATAGATCATTTTGATGGTGGGGGTGGCATTGGTGATTTTTACCCTCTTCATTATAAATTCAGACTATCTGCTGGAACTAAAATAATCACTTATTTTGGAACAGTAGCATGCCAAAATTCTTAGTGTAACAGGAACTTCCCCAGAAGCTCAAAATGTCAAGATTATGATGTCCTCAAATGTCAAATGAATCAGAGCTGTGTACAGAATATGCCAAGGTTCAGGGAATAATGTAGATTTAATCATAACACAAAACCATATTGTAGTTTTAACACTATTTCAATAAGAGTTAATTTATATGTATATAAGTACCATGGATGAATACCATGGCACTATGTGCGTGTGTGTGTGTGTGTGTGTATACCATGTATGAGTACTATGTCTACATATGTATAGAAGTTCCATACATGAGTGAGGCAGTGAAAGAAGGTGCTAGCATGTAAAGGCCACTAGTGCAAACACTGCTTGAATCTTAGTCTCTAAAATAAATATAAGATCTCTTACTACATGACATTTGCATTTAAATCACATTTACCAAAGGTTTGTGGCAGACATAAAGCTACCTGCTACTCATTAAGAACCCCACATAAATTTTAAAAAAATATGTTGGGTTTTAATATTCTAACTGTTCAATAAAATTTTTGTAAGTCCCTATTAATTGAAAAAGGTATGACTTTTTACAGGGCTTTACATTTGATTTTTTTTTTAATTTCAGTGGTATAGGGAATACATTTTTAAAGAAAATGCCTTCCAGTTTTAAATTGCACTATTAATTCATAGAAAAATAATTTTATTTACATGAGTAATCTTATCACATAAATCTCCATTGAGTAGTTGCTTTTATATACTATGTTTAAGGATATGTGTACATCATCCTTTTACAACTTAAAAAATGCGATAATACACTTGAACTTTTAATGGACAGACTGGAAAATTACTACTCTGGTAGTAACTATTTTTAAAGCATAAACCAATGTAGTAGACTTTTCTAGAACAACCATTGCATGAAGATCTTTCGATTTGCTGATGCTCTTGGAAATAGTGGCACTGTTCCATGGTCCCTGGCATCAGCATAATTGACAAAACGACACCAGACAACAGAACTTCGGTGGCAGTATCGAGTGCTCTTCTCAGCATGAAGTCTGCATCATAAATGATGGCAAAGATATTTAAGACTTAGATTTGTAAAAACATAAGTAAATCCAAGAGTATGCTTTAAGGAAGAGAAATGCAGCTACATTTGAAAGTCTGATTTCACAGACAATAGTAAATTATGTTAGTGATGTTTGATCATTAGAATGTACATTTCCATCCAACATTAAAAAAATCCACCTGTCCTTATTGGACTAACTGATATGACAAAGTTTTTTAAAAAAACATCTTCAATACACTCAGAAAATGTGAATTCAATAATTTGAGCTATTTGTCAGAAGTTTTTCTTAGTTTTCTTTCACAAGATCAAGGTAGCTAAAACATTTAAGTATATTAAAAATTATAGTGGCATCAAAAGTGGGGTGTGCATGTCACACTGTGTTCAAAAAGCTCTTTTTGAATCTCTATGTTTATAATATATATTAGTACAATAGCATATCTATAGAACATAAATAAGTTAACATATATAAAGGGTGAAAGTTGGTAAGCTCATAACTTTATAGGAACATAAAAAGAACATGTATCAACTATTTTATTTATCCCATTAGTTAATGAGGAAACAAGTAAGTTACTACAGCCAGTTCAAAGGAGAATCTAAGTGTCATACAACTAGGCACCCAATAATGCCGAAATGAATGTGCTTAATGGATGCAAGAGTGGCTCTTCCATCGTGGGTGGGGAAATAAATTGCACTGTCACAAAATAACGTTGTCCTACACGTTTATGGACAAGAATCAGTTGCATGGCCATGGATCATCTATAAATTACAGGGTTTTGTGTAAAATATCTTAATGATATCAACGTTGCAGGACATTATAGAATCAGAAAACCTTACCCGAGGAATGTGTTAGACACAACCTCCAGGAATCTTTGTTGATCATTGCAAAGACTTTCGCAATTTTCTCTGGCAATATAAGTTACTTGATGTGCATGTGTAATAAGTCTATATATGAGTACATCAACAAACACATGGGGAGTGTTATTCTAGACTAGGGATGAACAAACTTTTTTTGTAAAGATCAAGATGGTAAATGTGTTAAACTATTTAAGTAAGCCACATAAGTCTCTGTGGCATATCCTTTTGGAAAATTATAAGCCTTCGAAACCATACAGAATATTTCATGGGAGGCACACAAACAGGTCTGGAGCCAGATTTGGTTCATAGGTCATGGCTTGTGGCCTCCTGCTATAGCCCAGGGGCCTCTGGCTTACAGAAGGGGCCAAGAAGGCAAATGTGACAGAGTTAGGTTCAGGGTGAAAAAACAAAGCAGTACCTCTCCCTAGCTGGAGAGCAGTGCTTTCCTGGGAGGCATTCATATTCAAAGCACTAGAAATATTGTTCTGGCCACACAAAACCCTCTGGGGTAGATTTTCCACTTGGGTTAGTAACCTGGTCTACACAGTCTACATTGAGCCATGGCAATCATTTTAGAACTGTCAGCCAAGGATCTCTGCCTCTATTTCTCAGCAAGATTTCAATTATACTGGTGTCTCTTACTTGTTCTAGTTCCCTTCGTGGAACCAGTTTTGTCTTACTGATTTCAGGAAATGCATTGCCACCTCCTGTGCATATAGCAGGTGTACAACAAAGACTTGCTGAATGAAAATAAGTTGATGAACCATGACACATACATTTTTAACATGAAATATGTAGATGCTTATGCTATATTTCTGCTGAGTATTTCAGCATAGTTTGAGAACATAACTGGTAAGTCTTCAGAATGTAGCTGATCAGAAGACATTTCTCCAAATGACTTATTTGTAATTTGGAAAAAAAATCTGAACATTTCCCAACATTGCTATTCAAAAACTAGAGAAATTATGGTTTGAAAATACAGACAGTTAAGAAATTAGCATTAGAAATTTTTTTGGAAGCCAACCTGCTAGTCACTGAGTTTAACTGATATTAATATTTATGCTTAGCTTTAATGGAGACACATACATATTAAAATCACAATTTAAAAGCTATTAAATAAAAACAGAAATGACATTGAAAGTATGAATTTATAGAAATTAAAAACAAAGATTCTGGTGTGATGTGATAGTCCTATTTAGAAATTATGTATTATGTCATCATCTATTTAGAAAAAAAAAAAAAAAAACCTTTAGATTTTATTAAAGTTAAAAAATTGTATATGATGCTACCATGGTATGTATCTAAGGATAAGTTTCTAAAACTAGCCACAATATTTTATTATTATACTATTTGAAAGATGGCTGGGCATAGTGGCTCACATCTGTAATGCCAGCACTTTGGTAGGCTGAAGCGGGAGGATGACATGAGTTCAGGAGTTTGAGAGCAGCTTGATCAACATGGTGAAACCCTGTCTCTACTAAAAATACAAAAATTCACTGGGCTTCTTGGTGACGCAGGCCTGCAATCTCAACTACTTGGGAGGCTGAGGCAGGAGAACGGCTTGAGCCCAGGAGGCAGCAGTTGCAGTGAGCCGAGATGGCACCACTGCATTCCAGCCTGGGTGACAGAGACTCTGTCTCAATAGAAAGAAATAAAGAAAAAGAAAGAGAGAGAGAGAGAGACAGGGACGGAGGGAGGGAGGGAGGGAGGAAGGAAAGAAAGAAGGAAGGAAGGAGAAAGAAAGAAGAAAGAAAGAAAGAGAGAGAGAGAAAGGAAGGAAGGAAAGAAAGAAAAAAAGAAAGAAAGAAAGAAAGAAAGAAGAAAGAAGAAGGAAGGAAAGAAAGAAGACTTCTATTTTTTAAAGTCATTTTACATAATTTTGTTCAGGAGAATTTTTTTATTAAACACAAGTCAAAATCAGGAATATTTTGCACTAAGATTAAAGGGCATAATTAAGTGAATTCATAACACTGAGGATAATCAGTACATCCCCTATGATAGGAGACAAAATAAATGAATTAAAAATAGGGGAACTACTTTACAGCATTTATACTCAGGAAACAAATTAAAAGAATAACACTGATTGATCCTAAACTATTTTAAAAGAATTTTAGCGATAGCCTAAAATTAATGAAGCATGAAATTAGGAGAATAATTGGTGGTGTCATTTTTGTTGAGGCACCTGTGGGAACATTAATAGAGAAATTCTCTGTGGTAAATTCTAGAGATCATATTCCATTGTTCAAATGTATGGATCCTAAAGTCTGTAATCTAACATCAATAATAACCTCCACTAGGGTAGTTAGGTAAATACAAGACCGGAAAGAGAAAGTTTAATGATAAACTGAAAATCAGGAAAACTCTAACATCCAGAAAAATAAATGTATCTATAATTTAAAAAAATGGTAGGGATTGGATAACACTGAACTCATACCTTAGCTGGAATTAGATTCTATTTGCCAATAATTAACTTGACCACACATTATACATTACTTATAGTTTAACTAGTTCTTTCTCTTTCACTATAATGTTGATGAATTGCCAAAATTAAATTTATGAAATATTAGGGGTCTACTAAGAAGTTTATATAGGATTTTGAATAAAAGTCATAAAGTTAGCCAAGTGCAGTGGTTTGCACCTATAGTGCCAGTTACTTGGGCAGGTGAGGTAGGATTCTTTGGACCCAGTTGTTTGAGACTGGCCTGAGCAACATAGCAGGAACTCCATCTCCAAAAACAACAATGATAACAACAACAAAAACTTTGCAAAATATTGATCGTAGATGTTATAAAATTGTCAGTTGGTTGGGGTTTCTCTGACATATGCTAGTAGCACATTTCCATCATAATTATCAGCATAGGAAATGAAGAATTAGCTCAACAGAAACAGAAAATTAGGTTACTGAACAATTGCATTATTAGCATTCTTTCAATCATATCAGCAATTACAGATTTTCTTTTGATAAATAGTTTATATTTATTTACTTGGAATTCAGAGACCCACAATTGTACTTGAGATACTTTAATGTGCATATTCAAATTTAAGGCACAAATGAATAATCCAGGGATCTCTTAAAATGCAGATTGTAATCATAGAGCTGGGGTGATGTCTGTGATACTCAGTATTGATCAAGTTTCCTGGTGATGCCATTGCTTTTGTTTTAGATCAGACTTCCAAGTAGTGAGGTGCTAGAGGGAACCACACAAAGTAGGAGGTGAGGCCTGTTAATAATTGTTGGTTGGTTAATAGGAAAAAAATATGTGGAAATAGTTGTCCACCAAAGAAAAGTCTTTCCCCTCAACTGGAATTGCAGTTTTCCACATTTGCACATCAATACTTTGTGTGCATGAGTCATCATACTAAAAATACTAAGAAATAAAGGTGAATGAGTTTTCATAGATGCACAAAGAGAGGGAAGCTAGAATCTAGAAGTCAGGATGAATGGATAGCGAATATTCACATAATTGAGAGGCATAGACAGAGGGGAGTTTGACACACAGAAAAACGTAATTCTGGGCTTGAGAAATCAAAAAAGAACTTTAGATACCTCTCCGGTCCTAAACTCTTTTCATGCTCTTACACTCCCTTTCCTCCCTTTGTTCACATTTTTGAAGTTTCAGGAGGACAGATAAAAGATATAAGACAAATGAGAGGAAGGGAAATGAAAAGTGGGGTTTGTGCTCACTACAAAAGGATAAGACATAATAACCAAGGAGAACAAACACACAAGTGTAATATTTATCAAGAGAAGTCTTGATTTTTCTGTGACAAAAAACGTAGACTTGCAATTTCCAGACATTATTTTTATATGATCTATAGTATAAATAGTATGATCTATAGTATCTATAGTATCAATGCTGATTTGCTTTATCCAATATATGGCACAAAATCTTCTTTATAATAGCTCATTTCTTCCACTGATATGAAGTCCATTTATTCTCTACTGCAAATGATAATTTTGAAAACAAAACGTTTTTGGAGAAAGTGGTCCATATTCTTTTGAGAAAAGCCCCATGTCTCAGGAGAATTGTTTTGGAAGCTTGTTTACTGAAGTCATTCTGGCAACTGAATCCCTTCATTCACTTCACATAATGAATCGCTTTCAGAAAGTTAATGTGCCTGGGCAGTAATTGATGTGTCTTAGGAAAATGATGAATTCATCTAAAAGTTAAAGTTGATTTAAAGTTGATTCCTAATGAATTTGCATTAATGACAGTAATCCATATTCGAGGAATTACAATATGTTTATTTTATTTAGTAACTTTGACTTCGAAAATATTTTATTTCCAGTCAGTGGTTTAGCAGGCAAACCTATCCATTTGTTAAATTTTCCTGATATAGTATGTTGTTTTTCTTCCAAATCTTACTATTATTTATAAAATCATTCATTTAAGAATACACAGTTACATTTTTTACTGTTATGAAATAGAAATTATTATAGATAACATTATATTGGATCATTTCCTGTTTTTCTTTTAACTGTTTACGTAGCTTCAATAGCTGAAATACTCTATAAATTCTATTTTTTAAATGTATCTATTAATAAAAATTTATATTATTGTGAAGAGAATTTTGATATATGGAAAAATTCACATTTTTAAAATATAAAATGTGTTATATTTCGGTAATTAAATTGGAAAGCCATTTCTTTTGAAGAATGCCCTGCTTGCAGTAAATGCTAGGCTACATGTAGGTCCTTCGTAAATTGATAATTTAGTTATTGAGTGAAATGTAGAAATACACCCATGATTTTGTGTACATTTTAAAGTGTATGAGTGGGATTGTGTGAGTTGGATGGAATAAAGTTCTTTTGCCAAGTAATTGCTTAAGTTAGCAGAGATAAAGAGTCATAGTTTTAAAGGACCGTTTCTTAATGCCATGCAGAAAGAACATGCTGAAAGATCCCTACTGGTTTGAAACAATCAATAAATTGCAAAAGTAGCATAACATTTACCCTAATGTAATATGATTGTTCATGCCTACTCTCAAATCCATGCATACAGACACACACACACACACACACACACACACACACAGAGAGAGAGAGAGAGAGAGAGAGAACTGACTTTTACAAATCTAGTTCTAAAATAGGAGAGTTATCCTTTTCCCTGTTTTGTGATTCTCCATGGAAGCAAAGCTAAGTGGATAAGGTTTTGTATATAGGAAACATTATTACTAAGAATAAATTAGTGATAGGAGGAGTTTTACATCCTTTTACTTTCATATTTTCTTAGCAATGACTGTTATGTTTTGCTAAAATCATGAATATTAAATCTCAGTCCCTTCAACAGTGTTTGGCACATCCTCATAACTGTGTGTCAAATGCATAAGTTTACGTATTGATGCTTCTGTTATTACTATTTGAATTTAATTACGTGTCTTGATTTGTTTTCAACTCTTATACTTCCCTTTTCTTCAATCAATAAGGCAAATGTAAGGTTATTGGAAATTTATATTATCCTTTAAAATCTCCTTCATGTGTATCAAACAGATGATATGTTAACCCATATCCAATTAAAATAAAGATGCAAAGTTTGACAATTTAAATCACTTATATTTAACAAAATATGATAGCATAAATTAAGACATTTATGAATGCCAGATATGAAATTATATATTTTTAATGTTTGATGTAACTAGCATACTAATAATCCACTATATTATTACAAAATAATTTTGCAGTTCACATCACAGTTATTAGTTGACATAAATTAGCTTGATTTAAAGGAATGATAAGAGAAATAATTATTTACATTCTTATTTAAAAGGACATAAAACACTATGGTTGCAAAGGTTATTTAAAATTAAAACTAAAATGCAAGTTTGAGTTAAAATCATAAGATTAGTGTAAAGTCAGATAACTTTAACAGATCTGAGCCATTCACTATTTTTTCTTTTTTCTTCTCTTTTTCATTAAAGTGAAATTACATAACATAAAATTAACCATTTTAAAGTGAGCATTTAGTGGCATTTAGTAGGTTCACAATGTTGTGGGACCGCCCTGTCTATTTAATTCTAAAGCATTTTCATCGCCCTAAGAGGAAACCCAGTAAGCATGATGCAGTAACTCCTCATTCCTCCCTCCCCTAAGCTCCTAGCAACCGCACTTACGCTTTCTGTCATTGTGGATTTCTGGATATTTCATATAAATGGAATCATACAATATATAACCTTTTATGTCTGGCTTTTTAAATTTATCATAATGTTTTCAAGGTTCATGCACACTGTAGCTTGCATCATTACTTCACACCTTTTTGGGTACTTCATTCCTTTTGGGCCTATCTGGTATTTGTTCATCTCTTCATCAGCTGGTGGATATCGAGTTGTTTCTACCCTGGCTCTTTTGAATAGTGTTGCTCTAATCATGCATGCACATGTATTATTTGAACACCTGTTTTCAATTATTTGTAGAGTTGCTGGGTCAGATGGTAATCCTATCTGTAACCTTTGGAGGAACCACCAAATTGTATTCCATAACGGCGGAACCCATTACCTTATCGCCAGCAATATGTGAGCATTTTTATTTCTCCACATCCTTGGCCACACTTGTTCTTTTGTGTTTTTGTTTTGTTTTGTTTTGAATTACACTTATCCCAGTGGGTTTGGTTTCTCATTGTGATTTTCCTTTGCATTTTCCCAATGACTAACAATGTTGAAGATATTTTCATGTGTTTATTGACCATTTGTATATCTTCTTGGCAGATATGTGTACTCAAACTCTTTGACTAATTTTAAATTGGGTTGTTTGTATTTTTGTTGGAAAATTGTAAGAATTCTTTCTATATTCTGGGTACCCTACTCATATGTATGAAATGCAAATATTTTGTGCATTGTTTATGTCATAATATCACTTTTTTTTGATACATGCAGTTTTACTTTTTGATGAATTCTATTTTTTTTCTTTTGTTGTTTATTCCTCTGGTATCACATCTAAAAACCCATTGCTAAACCCAAGATTTTCCCCTATGTTTATTTCTGATAGTTTTATAGTTTTACCTGTCATATACCATTAATCTATCTTGAGTAAATTTTTGTATGTGGTGCAAGAGAGAGATCCATATTCATCATTTTCCATGTAGATATCCAGTTGTGACTGCAGCATTTTTTGAAGAGACTATTTTTTCTGCCACTGAATTGTCTTGGCATCCTCATCAAAAATCAATTATTCGTATAGGTATGGTTTAACTCTCAACTATCAATTCTATTATTTTGGTGAGAATGTTTATCTTTATGCCAGTGCTATACTGTTTTGATTACTGTAAGTTTTGAAATTACGAAGTGCGAGTCCTTCAACTTCGCTCTTTTTCAATATAATTTTGGATATTCAAGGCCTCTTGAAATTCCCTGTGAATTTGAGAATCAACTTTTCCATTTTCGCAAGAAAAAATGCCATTAAAATTTTCAGGGACTTCATTGAATCTTTAGATGGCTTTTTAGAGTATTGGTATTTTAATGGTAAGTGCATATATCTTTCCATATATTTGTGTCTTTTTATTTCAGCAATGTCTTGTGGTTTTCAGTTGATAAGTCTTTAACCTCCTTGGTTAAATTTTTTGCTATGTATTTTATTCTTTCAGATGTACTTAAAAAGGGATTTATTTTCTTAATTTTCTTTTTAGATTGCTTGTTGCTCATATAAAGAAGCACAACTAATTTTTGTGTGTTCATTTTGTTTCCTACAACTTTGCTGAAGTTGTTTATTAGCTGTAGTAAATTTCTTGTTCTAGATTTGTTCGAGTTTTTTATGTATAAGATCATGTTATCTTATACATGTTTTACTTTATCCTTTGCAATTTGCATGTCTTTTACTTCTTTTTCTTGTTTAAGTGCTCTTACTAAAACTTCTAGTACAAAGTTAAACAGCAGTAATGGAAGCAGGCACCCTTGTCTTGTAGCTCATCTTAGGGGGAAAACTTTCAAACTTTTATCATTGATTATTAGGTTAGCTGCAGATGTTTCATATGTCATTTGCTATGTTGAGAAAATTTTTCAACTTTTTTCTAATTTATTATTTTCTGTTTTTCTCCCTGATCAAGTATTGCATTTTGCCATATGCTTTTCTTCATCAACTGAGATGATACGTTTTTTTCCTTCATTCTGTTAATGTGGTGTTTTATATGACTGATTTTATTATGTTGAACTACTCTTTCATTCTAGAATAAACCCCATTTGGCCATAGTGTAAATTTTTCTTGATATGCTGTTGGATTCCCTTTTCCAGTATTGTGTATAGGATAGTTACATCTATATTCATAAAGGATATTGGTGTGTAGTTTTCCTTTCTTGTGCTGTCATCTCTGGCTTGAGGTCAGGGTAATGCTAGACTTTAAAGGACAATAAAAACACCATAAAACTTTCCTGCCATATTTAAGTTGTCTTTTATTGATTCAGCGATTGCTTGGTTCCATGAACCTTTGACTGCTTTCTAGAGTTCTGACAAAGTGGATTGTGCTGTTTTTCTTGATTTTTTCAATGTTTCTGTGGCGAGATGGACACTTGAAGCTGCCTACTCTGCCATTTTTGGTGACATCTCGTCACACCCATTATTGATCTTGGGAAATCTAGGCCAATATTACTAAAGCAGCTGTATGCATTCTGTTTACTTTCACCATTAAAAAAATGATTTTAACCCACATCTTAGTTAAATGACATTTTGAAATACATTTTTCTCTATTGGACTTCTTGAAAACATAGCATTCAGTATTAGAATAATCACAATTTATTACTATAAAAAATCGGTGTGATATTGATTTTCATCTTTAAACTTAAATAATATTAATGGTATTTATTAAGAATACTGTAGTAAGTGAAAAAATTTAGCATTGGGTAATATACATGTGTGTACGTATATTTTGGGTACTTACATATTAGGTTTTTCTTAAATATACAGATTTATATGAGTATACAAATGTATATTATTATTCTCCAAAGTTTCAATTGTGTTTATGTGGCTCTTTGTGTACCGATCCAGATCAAATTTGTAGTATACCTTCTTTGGTTTGTTATCACTAAACATAAGGTAATGATTGGTAATTTAGCTTTCTTAAACTAGACTATCCACAGTGACTAGTTTTAACAAATTGTGTTTACTCCATCTATGTGATTCCAAAGACATAGTTTGGCATGGTAGAAAAAAAAAAAAAAGAATGGCAGATAAAACACAAAAGGAAGGCAGGAAAGAAGAAAGAGAAAAAAAGGAAAACAAGAAGGAAGAAAGGGAGGAAGAAAAAAGCAAACAAAGAAGAGGAAAGGAAAGAGGAACAAAAGAAAAATTAAGGCAATTAGTTGTAGGTAGGAATGCATCATGGTATCTGTTTGCATAAATTAAAAGGAAAAAAACAACAACGTCGTCTACTATTTTTATTTCAAAACAGTTATTTTTGCCAATGCATCCCTCCCCTCTCCAAACAACCCATGTTAAAGTTCTATATTCACTGTGAAATAGCCATTTTCATACAGGATCACCAATAAAGACTGGCTGCTATGAAATCAGATTCTACCAATAAGTATTTTCAGATTTTCATTCACAAAGTAAAAGCGTACACTGAAGTATGTGTTAGAAAGTATGTGCTAGATGTGGAAGCATCACAAATGACCAGTAAAGAGATGTCATCATCAATTACTTTTTAAAAATAGGTATAGATCATGGATGAAAAGACTCTAACATTGAATCTACAAAGTATAATATTTTTGAGAAGCATACTTTTTTGAGGTTTATAAATTTAGTTTGGAATCAACCGTGAGAAGTCGAAAGACTGGCTGGCTATGTGCATATGATTTTGATAAACTAATTAAGGTGGTTATCACAATGACAGACTGAAAATACAACAGGATCAGATCACACATAGGGAGTAAAATTATATTTCATGTGATTTAAAAAATGCATCTGGACCTTAATAGCTTATTCTGCTGCTTCATACTTGGAATGTAATTTTTGTCTGTATTTTATTCTAATTTTAAATAAGGCAGAATTACAGACATGCAAGATAAAAATCCTTTGGTGGGGGAATGCTGGCAAATAGATGACCTTTAATGAAATGTTTTATAAAAGAGATAGGGAATTAGACTGGGCACGGTGGGCCACAGCTATAATCCCAGCACTTTGGGAGGATGAGTAGGAGGATCATGTAAGGCCTGGTCAAATCATTTGACCAGCCTGGCCAACACAATGAAACACTGTCTCTACTAAAAATACAAAAATTCACTGGGCACAGTGACCTGAGGCCTGAGAATCCTTTCAATCTGGGAGGTGGAGATTGCAGTGAGCTGAGATCACACCACTGCACTCCCGCCTGGGCGACAGAGTGAGACCGTCTAAATAAATAAACAAGATGGGGAATTGGATAGATCAACAAAATCAAGTAGGTATGAAAAGGGAGAGCAACTCTTTTTAGGATTTTTAGTTAGTACAGCAGAATTGGCAGGTGTACACTAGTATTAAATATTTTGTGAGGTCTAGTTCATCATGGTAAGAAGACATTTTAAGGCATGACAGAATGATGTTATTTTTTATCACCAACCTCCTTTAAAGTTAAAAGGTTTTAATAATTGATTACAGAAAATATGGGAATGCCCTCGGCCAAGAGGAGTTTCTAGTGTGACCGGTGTAGACAGGGTATAGGCTGAGGACACACAGCACATTTGACTCCTGATGAAGTAAGTTGCCTTTTACCTCTAAGGGCAATAAGACTAGTTCTACTGAAGAAATAGTTAATTCTCAGTTCTGGAATTCTAATTTAAAAAGCAACTCATGAAGTCAACAATTGGCTCTTTGTTCAAATTATACTGTTTTCAGTGCCATGTTTGACTTCCTCTGAATTTTTTCTGTTGTAGGCCTTATATTCTCTCTCAGCCAGGATGAGAACCAATGGCTTAAGACTTCAGAGTTTGAAGATGAAAAATAAAAAATTAGCCTGGGAATGGCTGTTACTAAAAAATGAAAAAAAAAAAAAAAACAGATGCTGATGAGATTGTGAAATAAAAGGAATGCTTATACACTGTTAGTGGGAGTGTAAATGAGCTCAACTGTTGTGGAAAGCAGTGCGGTGATTCCTCAAAGACTGAAAAACAGAACTGCCGATCAACTCAGCATTCCCATTACCAGGTGCATACCCAAAGGAATATAAATCATTTTGTCATAAAGAGGCATGCATCTGTTCATTACAGCACTATTCCCAATAGCAAAGACATGGAATCAACCTAAATGCCCACCAACAGTAAACTGGATAAAGAAAAGATGGTACATACACACCATGGAATATTATGCAGCCACAAAAAAAAAATAGGATTATGTACATTGCAAGTACACGCATAGTGTGGAGGCCATTATCCTTAGCCAGCTAACGCAGGAACAGAAAACCAAATACCACATGTTCTCACAAGCGGGAGTTAAATGATGAGAACACATGGACACATATGGAAGAACAACAGACACTGGGGTCTACAGGAGGATGGTGAGTGGGAGGACGGAGAAGATAAGAAAAAATACCTAATAGGTAATAGGCTTAATACCTGAGTGACAAAATAGTTTGTACAGCAAACCCCCATAGTATGAATTTACCTACATTTACCTACCCCCGAACATGACAAAAATAAAAGTAAAAAAATTTAGCTCAGGGAACCAAAATGTCAGCATACATTTACTTAGCAATATGAATTTAACCAATACCATTTTGATTTTGTAAAAGCTGTTACTGAACTCAAGAAAATATTTTGTAAATTTTTATAAGAACAGTAGCATGACACCAACCCAAATCACTACATTTCTTATTTTTCATGCTCAAACAGTACATTTGTCTGACTTGTTGATCTCATCTGGCTACTTGATTAAGGTAAATTTTGAGATTTGATCCTGGAGAGAAGACAATTTTCTACAAAGTTAGTAAGATCTATATAGTTTCAGTCCTGGGTTAGAAAAGAGCCACAGCCTCCTGATTCTATTAAAAATAACACTTTCTTGATGTATTTTGATAATCAGTAAAACACTACTCTGTAAGTACTGTTTTAGACAATTAGATATAAAGAAAAACATACATTAAAACATTCAAACTCTGTTTAATGCTTTTTACTCACTCACTAACAGTCCAGCCCAGTGGTTCTTAAAATGTAGTATCTAAACCAGAAACATTAGCAAATGCTAATTATCAGGCATTTTTACCCTAGGCATATCAGGCATAATTATCCTAGGCCCTCTGAATCAGACACTTTAGGTGTGGGGCCCAGGAATCTGTTTTAGCAAGTTAGAACCTAACACAAACTAAAACTTAGAATCTAGCCTATGTATTTACATTGAACATAGTTATTTATATGATGACAGTGTCTTTAAGGTGAGGATAGTATATACATTTTTTAGTCATTGTGTTGGTTGTTAAGAGGCAACTAACGCATGTGTGGTCCAGCTTATAAGAGAAATGGGACCAGAGACTGGAAAGGAAAAGAAAAAGAATGAAGCCCTTATCCTAGGTTCATGCTTATTATTTGAGTGATTTTGGCCAAATAATACTCTTTGTAATACACTTCAGCTTTATAATTTCTAAACGCTGAGTTTGGAATAAATGGTTGAGATCCCCTTTACTCCAAAAGTCCATGATCTCATCACGTTTTTCAAAATGTAGCTATGGAGTTAAAATAAATGTCACTAATTTGGGTTCGTGTGTACAACGCAGTATTTCCTTGGAATTTCAGTGTATTTTCACTAAAATGGCGATTGGCTTCCGATATAGCTTATTGTACTCTTTCTGGTTGCTGGATTTATTTCTTTTTTAATTCACACAGTTGATTTTGATATGCCTGTTGACATAATTGAGAGATTTTTTATTTCCTATTTCTCTGTGACTGGCCATCACTTTCTGTTTCCCCATCATTTGATTATGCTTAATTAATGGCATTTAAATTCCCACAGCATTTGGCAGCCTTTCTAATTCCCTCTAAATTACAGAAAAACAAAGGAGAGAAAGCATCCGTACATTAATTACTAGAAAGAATCATCTCTTTGCTTTTTGATGAACTTTTATTTAATTTTTCCATTGCATGGTTTGTGTGTGTGTGTGTGTGTGTGTGTGTGTGTGTGTGTGTGTTCCTAGTTCCTACTTTAAGACAAACCAGCCAGGCGTGGTGGCTTATGCCTATAATCCCAGCACTTTGGGAGGCCGAGGTGGGCAGATCACCTGTGGTCAGAAGTTCCAGACCAGCCTGGCCAACATGGTGAAACCCTGTGTCTACTAAAAACACACAAATTGGCCGGGCGTGGTGGCACACACCTGTAATCCCAGGAAAATCACATGAACCACGGAGGCAGAGGTTGCAGTGAGCCGAGATCGTGCTACTGCACTCCAGCTTGGGTAACAGAGTGACACTCGGTCTCAAAAAAAAAAAAAAATAATAATAATAATAATAATAAACTAACCAAACAGGAAGTCAGTAAAGCTAAAGAAAGTGTGGTTTAACAGGAAGTCAATAAAGCTAAAGAAAGTGTAATTTTAAATCACTTTCATACTTCACAGGCAGTTCCTATTCTATTATTCTGAAAACACATTCCTCCATGTATTTCCAGTATATGAATAAATTTACATACAGGGACAGTGCGATTTCATTAGATGTTCTTGTCTCCTGCAGCCGTGTTTTTAAAAGTTGGATCGTGGTCCTATCTCTGCCAGATAGGGTGCTTTCTGAAGTAAAACTTTGGAATTACTAGGCATGTAACTTGGGAACCAGGAGCACATATATTTTAAAACATAGGTAATTTTTATGTGCACTATATTTGGAGGAAAATGACAAATCAACACCAATTTTCTCAAAATACATTATAATAACCTTTGCAATAACTGTAAAATATTTTAGGTTACAGTAGGTCCTCAAATAATGTCTTTCATCATAACAATGAGAGAAACAAAATCTATTCCTTGCTGGAGTCACTATGTGGAGTTTGACACTCTCCCCATGTCAGAATGGGTTTTCTCCTGTTACTCCCACATCCCAAAGACGCGTCTGCCAGGTGGATTGGCATGTGTAAATGGTCCTAGGCTGAGTGAGTGTGGGTGTGTGAGTGGCCCTGCAATGGGATGCTGTCTTGTCCAGGTGGGTTCCCACTTGGTGCCCTGAGCTGCTGGGATAGACTCAGGCCACCTGTGACCCTGAACTGGAATAAATAGGTTGGAAAAGGAATGAATACATATTATTGTAAAATAAAAATTTATAAAGCATGCAATCATCCTATGGAAACGTTACAGTAAGCCATGCAATACAAAAGTGCTCAGCAAACTCGCCTTACATATGCTTGTTTTTGGATTGCATGGAGGCTAGAAGTGCTCCTGACAATCTTCAGTTTGGAAACATTTATTCCTTTTTTTTTTTTTTTAAATCACACCACCACTACAATCTCTGACCTCACTGCTTCACCAGAAATTGGATAAATAATTGTCTTGTTTTTATGAGTCTTTCTTAAGTGTGTGTATAGCTCACACTTACTTCAGTGTTTAATATTAGAAGCATTTGTGGATTTTAATTTTTAAATTTGGTGACGTTTTTGTGACCAGAAACATGCCATAGGAACTCAACTCTCATTTATATCCATTAGCCAATGGTAAAATTGGTTTGTCATACATTGTTTCACATAAAGTCACAGTTTCCAAGAACCTATGGATGACTTTAGGTGAGGACTTACTGTATTTCTGATTTGGGGACTACTGGAGAGAGAGAGAGAGCACGAGAGAGAGAGACACACACACACAGACAAAGAGAGAGACAGAGAGAGAGACAGACAAAGATAGAGAGAGACACACACACACACACAGAATGAGTGAGAGAGAGAGAAACGTTAATAAGGGCAGCGATTGAGATAAATATCTTTTGTTATTGGTAATCTCAAGTGATGTATTTTCGAGAATATTTTATATGTCTTCTAGTTACATTTAAATATATATCACAAATAAAGTATATTTTCCCATCTGCTGCATTCATGCTTGAACCTCTGTGCTAGAGGCAGGTTGGGGACTGTTTAGTGGCATTGGCCTTGACAGCATGTGCAAGGAGCAGCAAAATGTGAGAAGTTTCCCACGCCAAGGTGAGGCAGGTGTGAGGAGCGATAGCATATGGATGCATAATTAACTGGCTGGGTATGTATTACAAGAATAATTCTACCTTAAGCTAGTTAAAGTTAATTATCCTACCTTGCCTTATGCCAGATAGAATTAATTCATTTTTTTCTAACTGTATGGTTTATTTGGAACAATTTGGGTGAATGTAGTTGAGATGCTTTTTACCCATATTAATGAGCATATCATAATGAGTACTTTGTCCTTTGCCTGTATATACAATGTAGAAAAAAAGAAAATTTGAATTTACAATATTTTTGAAATCCAAATGTGTCCTTTATTCAAAAATTATTTTAGTTGTAATGTTTTCTACTCTTTTTATTTGAGTGAATATGTGTTAGCTTAACTTGGATTAAGTTAGTGCGAAAGTCATTGAGGTTTTTGCCATTTTTGCATCCGCCTAATACCATATGAGGAATGTCTCTTTCATTATTTCTTATAAGATGTGTCTTTTCCACTTTTTGCTTATTAGCATGTAACCCACTTTAAGGAAAAAATATCAATTTCAGTCCGTTTTTTGTTTTAATAGTTGTGAAGTATGAATGAAGATTTTTTTCAAACTAAGGTTAAGTGGTTTTCGGTTTTTTTCTATGACATACAGGCAGTATGAGTTTGCAAATGTTGCAGTCCCTCTCCTTGTTTAGTTCATGTGGATTTGAAATACATAAATGACAGAGAACAAGGAATATTAAGACATATTTTTATAAAAGGTACAAGTTATCACATCTTATCTGTTAGAGGTATGAGAAATTTCATGTAAATTCACTTAGCATCTATTCCTTCATTTGTTTATTCATTTAGTAGACAAACATTTTCTTAATATTAGATCAGTTAGTTTGGTTGTAGATAATTATACACACACACACACACACACACACACACACGCACGCATCTATCTATCTATGCTATTACATATGTAATAGAAGGAATTTGATGATTTGGAAGGACTAGGGGAGCCAGCTCCTCCCTGGGCATGCTGACCAAACACCCAGTAGACTACCACAGCATGTGCCTAACTAAAGAATGGGCACCTCTGGGAAGTACCAGAAGATGCAGGGGTCAGGATGCCACTGTTCCATCGGTTCGCTCCATGATCACTCAACCCTAGCTGAGGGTGACAAAGTTTCCCACAAAACTGGGCCTGCTAGCTCTGTATCTCCTTGTTGCCTCTTTTCCTGCTTTAATGAGTTCCAAATCCAGATCTCTTTTTTCCGGCATCTAAATGTAATCTGCAGCTCTAGCTTCCGGGAAGTCAGGGAAATGTGGATGTTTTGTACTACGTGAGGGAATACTAGAAGGAAGCTGGAAAAGATGTTGAGATGTGTTTCAGGCACACACAGGGTAGATAGGGAATATAAGGTTGGCAAGATACACAATGTAACAGCTGTCCTCATGAGGCTTACAGTCAAGTGGAGAAGACTAAAGTAAATCAAATCATCAACAAAAACTCCCTTGAGGTAACTCGGTTCAATGTTACAAATGAGTACATTCGTTGCATTGCTTTCTCCTGGGAAATGATGACTCAGATTGAGGTCAGAAAGATAAAAGAAAATTGGTACCTGGGTAGACTGAATCAGGGCAAAGGGCTTCCCATGGTTTGCAGAGGCCCAAGGTCTGGACAGGAGCCCTGTGTGGCTGGAGAGAGGAGCAAATGCCAATGTGAACAGAATGAGCCTGGGAGCACAGAGGTGCAGGCCCCAGCTGGAAATCAGTAGCAAGCAAGGGGATGACACAGTCAGACAGGGATTTTGAAATAACGATTTTGCCTGAAATCAGGGCTCCAGGTAGAGAAGTGTGTTTCAACCTCCCATTGCTCATAGCTTTGTGCTCCTTTGTTTGGTTAACGTTTGTATCTTTTTGAGAAAACTGAATTTCTTGAAAACCACCATTTTTTTTTCTTTTTGGAGACAATTTTAAGTGTCTTGGGGTGAAGGGAGAGCAGTGGTTTGGAGGGAGAGCTGCTTGGAAGGTCAGTGAGGTTCTGGGGCTCCCCAGTCTGTGTTGACAGTGCCACAGTACCCTGGGTTGGTCATAGAATTTCCAGGAAGGATCTGATGATGGCTGATGGGACTGGAGAGTAGCTGTGCTCAGCATAGCTACATGTACTGTGGAAATTGAGGGAAAGGTGCAAAGAAAGGAGTCTTGCGATCTCTGAAATTAAACTGCTAACTCTTCCTCCGTTACACTTAGCTAGTGTAGCTAAGGAAATTGTCATGTTATGACCTTTTCTAGTAGCTTTACCTTACATCCTGTTGCTTCTGCCTGTCCAAATTTACTTGCACTGGGATTAGTGTATCCTTCTATCTTGTATTAAGTACTATGTCCATCAATTCAGGTTATTTTTGGTATATCTAATGAAAGAACTTAGTTTCTTTAATTTAAAAACCTGCATATCAATCCCCAGTTATCAATCCCCAGTATCAAATCATTATTTCAGATGCTTTCTTTTAGCATCATCTGCAAATTACTTGCTTATTATTTATTTACTAAGAATCTCTATGTTCTGTTCTTTCTATGTCTCTTTTTATTCTTAATATTTTATATTATAATCGGTGTTTTTCAACTCACCATAGCAATATAAAAAGTTATTTTTATTGGATATAACCTGGAAATAAACATCATTTTTAAGAAAAAGGACAATGTGATACATAATATACCAAACAATTTTATTTACCATATGTACACTAAAATAATGCACACATATATATGTACATATATATGATATAGTTTACTCTCTTCACACATGCAAACATGCACAGCCACATATACATCAGGTGAGTATGCCAATGTAGTACACCAAATATTTGTTAATCCCAGAGGGTAAAGACAATTAGAAAATTCGTAAGTTTCTATTATAATAATGATCTGTTTATCTGATATCAGAAGGTATTAAACCTAAAACCTAGACATAAATCTCAACTTTATCAAGGCAAAACTTATAAAATTAAATACTTTCTGAGAGTCAGCACCCATTTCATCTTATATATCTTAGATGATTTGTGTTTTAGGGCCCCTAGTATCTATTCCCTGACTTCTACTTTAACATGCATTGATTTTTTTTTCTCTAGAATTAACTCCATCCCCAAATTTTGGGTTACATCCTATGGTTATGGTTGGCACTATGTCCACCTCCCGGTGAGTGATTCATGTTTGACTAGTCCAAACAGTTAGTGACCACATATACTAGTATGGCCAAGCAACTACATCAGAGACAATTAAATGTAATTATGGTTAGACTTTTCAGAGATATACATTTTCTTGTCTGTTAACATTAAGCCTGCAAAAGTATAAATTTGGAACTGTTAAAGACACACTATCACTTGGAATTAAATTAGAAAGAGAAAGATGGAACATGTCAAGAAACCTGAACAGAAGACATAATGAGCTTCTGGATTAGGCATTGCTTGGATTAAGACACCCTTGGGATTTTCAACTATGTCACCAAATTGTCTTTTTCACTTAAGAACATTTGAATTGTTTACAGTGCATTGGAATCAGCAGTTCTAAAATAAATAGCAAATATATTTTTCACAAGCAGTATTTATCAAGGAAAAATACAGTTTATTAAATACAAAATAAACTTCCTTTTAAGAAAAACCAAGGAATTAATCTCTTATTTTGTTATTCATTATTAGGATAGCAAATTATATTTAGTTTTTAGCTATCAAATATGTATTGTTTATAAAAGGGTAAGAAGGGAAAATACATTATCACATCTATGGGCACATGTGTTGTTAGAACTACAAGTGGAATATGTGGAGGCTTTTTTTTTTTTTTTTTTGTATCTGTGTTGAAGAAAACTATTCCAATATATTTTATAGTCTTATCCCTTATATCTATTTTGGAAAGGTGTAGTCTATGATACATATTATATTATTTTTATGAACATCATATTAAACAATTTTCCCAACTAATAGCAACACAAATTATTTAAAGTGATATGAAACTAAGTTATTCACTGTATCTGTATGAGTGTGTATACACATATACTGAATATATACTCAGAGGGGAAACAATAGAAATGAGATTTTGTTATATTGACACATTTTTAATCTCTAGTAGAAATCCAGGCTTTAATATGGCAATATCTAAAATAAATATCATTTTTACATTTATTATGTATTTTTACCCATGCTGAACTGAAAAACTTTGGTTTCCTAATCAATGTCACCAGGTCATTTCACAGATTAATTATAAAAAACTTTTGGAAATTCAGAAGCAGAATTTTGGTGTCTAGAAAAAGTATTCACCTTGTTAGAGTCATGATACTACTGGGATTTGAGGAGATTCCACAGACAGACCTGTGATCCCCCTGAGAGAACTCTTATTCTCCTAGCCATACGCAGTATGAACTTGAACTCTGCTTCAAATTTAGGCTACAGAAAACTTTTCTTAATTTCTGAGTTAGCTATGACAGTTCTCTTACTATTTGTGGATGTTCAGGTGAGTTAATCACATACTTTGTTTACTAAAGACAGTATTGAGATATTGTAGTTTGTGTAGATCTCTAAGATAGAGAATGTCTTCAATAATTGTTGTGGTGTATTTTGAATATTCTTGCATTCTTGCTTTATAACCCAGTCATAATTATTAAGATATATGGATATTTTGAAATTTTAGTTGAATTTTATCAAGACCTGCAATGATGCCATTCCCTGTGGAAAAGTATTATTATTATTATCATTATTATTATTATTATTGAGACAGAGTTTCACTGTGTCACCCAAACTGAAGTGCAGTATACGATCTTGGCTCACTGCAACTTCTGCCTCCTGGGTTCAAGCAATTCTCCTGCCTCAGTCTCCCGTGTAGTTGGGACTACAGGTGCCCGCCCCCGCACCGAGCTAATTTTTTTTTGTATTTTTTAGTAGAGACAGGGTTTCTTTGTGTTGCTCAGGCAGGTTTTGAACTCCTGAGTTCAGGCAATCCACCTGCCTCGGCCTCCCAAAGTGCTAGGATTACAGGCATGAGCCACCACAACCAGCCTATTTTTACTTTAAGTTCAGAGGTACATGTGCCGGTTTGTTACATAGGTAAACTTGTATCATGGGGATTTGTCATCCAGGTTATTTCATCCCCCAGGTATTGAGCCTAGTACCCATTCGTTATTTTTCCTGATCCTCTCCGTCCTCCCACTCTTCACCCTTTGATTGACCCGGGTGTGTATTGATCCCCTCTATGTGTCCATGTGTTCTCATTTAGCTCCCATTTGTAAGTGAGAACATGCAATATTTGGTTTTCTTTTCCTGAAAGCTGGAGGCATCACACTACCCAACTTCAAACTGTACTACAGGGCTACAGTAACCAAAACAGGATGGTACTGGTACAAAAACAGACCCATAGACCAATGGAACAGAATAGAGATCTCAGAAATAAGGTCGCACACCTAAGGTCATCTGATGTTTGACAAATCTGCACAAGTATTATTAAAAGACAGTAGGTCCACTTTTAGGTACTGTGGTACATTAGTTCATTTTCACAGTGCTGATAAAGACATACTTGAAATTGGGAAGAAAAAGAGGTTTAATTGGACTCAGAGTTCAACATGGCTGGGGAGGCCTCAGAATCGTGGCGGGAGACCAAAGGTTCTTACATGGTGGCAGCAAGAGAAAATAAGAAGCAAAAGCAGAATTCCCTGATAAACACATGAGATCTTGTGAGACTTACTATCATGAGAATAGTGCAGAAAAGACTGACCCCCATGATTCAATTACCTCACCCTGGGTCCCTCCCGCAACACGTAGGAATTCTGGGAGATACAATTCAAGTTGAAATTTGGGTGGGAACACAGCCAAACCATATCATGTGGAAGAAAAGCAACAAAATGATTAAAAAAAAAAAAAAAGCTCTACCTTCACGTTACTGCATTCTTTTGAGTAATACTGATAATGATATACAATTCATAAGGAAGTACATATCTCCTGTGAGGGAGAACCCCAGCCTCTGGAAGGATCAACCAGATGCCTGTGAGGGTCCTGGGGCTGTTGTCATAATCACCATAGTCTAACAGATTAGCCAACAGAAATTCATTCTTTTCTGGAGGCTAGAAGTTCAAAGTCAAGGTTCCAGTAAGGCTCCCTCCAAAGGCTCTTGGGGCGAATCCTTCCTTGACTCCCCAGCTTCTGGTGGCTCCTGACATTCCCTGACTTGTGACGGTGTCAACCCAACCTATGCGTCCTCTTCACATGGCCTTCTTCCCTGTGTGTCTGTGTCTCAAATCTTTCTCATTTCTTTTATAAAAGCATCAGTTACTGCATCTAGAGCGCATCCTAAATCCAAAATGAGCTCATTATGAAATGTTTAACTGAATTACATCTATAAAGACTATTTCCAAGTAAGATTACATTCAGAGCTATGGCAGTCAGGGTTTGTACATATCTTTGTGGAGACGCAATTCAACCCACTGCAATAATTAGGTAACATACAGTTTGTAGGCCAGGTGCAGTAACTAACACCGGTAATCCCAGCACTTTGGGAGTCTGAGGAGGGCAGATTTCTTGAAGTCAGGAGTACAAGACCAGTTTGGGCAACATGACAAAACTCCATCTCTACAAAAAACACAAAAAATAGCTGGGATTGGTGGCACATGCCTGTAGTTCCAGCTACTTGGGGATCTGAGGCAGAAGAATCACTTGAACCCATGAGGTTGAGGCTGCAGTGAGCCAAGATTGTACTATTGCACTCTAGCCTGGGTGACAAAGTAAGGCCCTGTTTCTAACAAACAGAGAGAGAGAGAGAGAATAAAAGCAGTTTGCCCCTATTACATAAGTGGTAAAAGTAAACAACAAAATTCAATGGATCAGAGCAAGAGAGTTAGTGACAGCACACTACAAAGTGGAGATTGCAGTATGGCAGGTTTATTAGTCTGTTCTCACACTGCTATGAAGAAATACCTGAGACTGGATAATTTATAAAGGAAAAAGGTTTAATTGACTCAGTTCTGCATTGCTGGGAGGCCTCAGGAAACTTACAATCATGGAGGAAGGCAAAGGAGAAGCACGCACCTTTCTCACAGGGCAGCAGGATGGAGTGAGTGCTGAGTCAAGGCGGAAACCGCTTATAAAACCATGAGATCTCTTGAGAACTCACTCACTACCACAAGGATCGCATAGGGGAAACTGACCTCATGATTTAGCCTGTTCTCCCTTTTGACACGTGGGGATTATGGGGTTTATGAGGGTTACAATTCAATATGAGATTTTGGATGAGGACACAGCCAAACCATATCAGCAGGGCTAGTTTTGTTGTGCCCAAGTTTCAAGCAGTGGTACATAGGCCAGAGATGGCTTCACATGCCAAAGGTGGCATGAGGGCTCCAAATGTTGTCCTCATGCAGAGATGAGAGGTTGTAAAAGTGTCATGTCCTGGTCACATTCACCTACTTAGTTATGAATAGGACTAGCTACTTCTGAGGTGCTCTCAGCAGTGATACACAGAAACGTTTAAGGCCTCTTCCAATATTCTAGCCTTAGTCCTTGACATGCTTTGCCTGCGTCCCCACCGAAATTTCGTCTTGAATTCCCAGGTGTGGTGGGAGGGACCCAGCAGGGGGTAATTGAATCATGGGGGCAAGTCTTTCCTGTGCTGTTCTCATAACAGTGAATAAGTTTCATGAGATCTGATGGTTTTTAAAAAGAGGCGTTCCCCCACACAAGCTCTCTCTCTTTGCCTGAGTAACTGTATGCCTATGGTAGGCAGAATAATGGTTTCCAAAGTTATCCAAATTTTAGTCACTGGAACTGTCAGTGTGTAACTTATATGTCAAAAAGAGTTTTGCAGATGGAAAGAAGGCTGCTAATCAGTTAACATCGCATACATAGATGATCCTACATTATCTCCATGGGGCCAATGTAATCACAAGGATCCTTAAATGTAGAAAATTAAGACAATAAAGTTGGCAGTAGAATAAGCAGGACTTGACCTGCCATTGCTGGCTTTGAAAATAGGGAAGCAAGCACAAGCGAAGGATTTCAGGCAAGTTCTAGGAGCAGAGAAAGGCCTCTATTTGACAGCCAGCAAAGAAATGGGGAACGTAATCCTATAAACACAAGGGATTAACTCTGCCAACAACTTGAATGATCAAAGAAGCAAATCTCCTGTAGAACCTATTAAAATATTACAATTGTAGCCACATGAGAGCTATGTCAGGCTTCTGACCTCCGCAATTCTAAGATAATAAATTTGTATTGTTTAAACCATTGTTGGTCATAATTTGTTACAGCAACAACTAACACACCACCACTACTCTTGAGACTTGGATTTGACGCTCTGATAGGGACTGGGTCTGATTTCATTCAGTTTGTCTCATACAACACTTGATTAGTGCTATTATCAACAGAATTCTGATCAGCAGTATGAGGCCAATCAGCAATATTGATCTCAGCCATGCACACTAGAATCCTGCAATCAGCCTATTGAATAAACCCCCAGAAGAAGTAGTGTGTCTTATTTCAGGTAATCATTTATTTTCACTTCTCATCTTATGGCTCATATGCTCTGCTCCACCTGACCAGTGTTAATTAAGACAGCAGAAAGTGTTGATGATTACATATCCTTCTCCTTGTTGAGCCAAGATGTAGATTATGGGTTGTTAATTGCAACTCATACAAGAATTGCTGATATAGGGCTTATGCTGTCTCAGAGGGGACACAGGTTACCCTAGTTTGGGAATTGTTGAACTTGTTTTGGATCAGTATTATGTTGATTTGGTTAGGCCTCAAGAACAGAATCACCATATATTTGCAGATTCAATAGCTGTGCATACATAACTGAAAGCCAACTGAGAGTCAGAAGCAGCACTTGAATTTTTATCCGTTCAAATGAAACAAGGTTGTCCAGTCTGTGCGTTTGTGCATGCACATGACAAGTCTGCATTCATGAGCTGTGGTTGATGATAAAAGGCCCAGCAGGTCCAGCCATGCCTGCTGCTTGACTCACGTGGATCTCTCTCCCTAGGCCTTCTGAAGCCTCAGGTGTTCCCTCTTCAGGTGTTGTGGTTTCTTCCCTCCCAGGCTGCTACTCTGTTTTTGTAAACGATTCCTCACCTGTACCCAGACGTTTTGTTCAGGTGAGTCGGGTTTCATGGAGCTGGGACACAAATAAGTTTCCCATTGGGAGAAACGTTATTTGTTGAGCACCTATTATAAGCCAGCTGCTTATATTTGCTATGTGGCTTTACCTTAACTATAATCTTGGGTATACATTTATTATTGATATTTTACAAACATAGAATCTGCAAGAAAGGTTTAGTGACTTGCTCAAGTCTGACATTACTTAGCCTTCTGATCTCTGTTGCCTTTTTAGATGGCTTGCAGTAAAAAAAAAATCAATATATTAAATTGAATGAGTCGATGTGATTCAAAAGCCTCTGTTTCCTCCTTTAAACTATACTGCCTTCTACTCCAAAAAAGGAGAATGGAGAATCTCTGTTAAATGAAAAGATATAAATATAGACATACAGAAACATACACACACATTTTTCTTTTTCTCTTATTACCATTCTGTCCTGTTTTAATAAAAACTTAGGGAATCATTTAGCAATTTATGTAACTCGCAAGAAAATTTTTCCAGACATAAATATAGGTACTTAGTGTGTGTACAAAAATGTATATGAAATGCACATTTATTGTGCACTACAGAAATCAGGCTATACAAAAATGTGTATATATTTTTTATATAACTAATAAGAAAATACCTATGCAAACTATGCAAAGTGTGCATGACACCAACATAATTATTTTACTAAAATCAATTTAATAAATAACATTGTTATTATTTAATACTAAAATAACTGCCATAGATTGAGCACACAGTATATGCAATGCCTTGTGCTATGTATGGTATAAATATGACATCATAAAAAATTAGCTGATAGGTATTCTATCATCCCCATTATACAGATGAGACACCTGAAATCCTATGAGGATATGTAACAAGAAGCAAATATTCAAACACAGGTTCACACTGAAGAATGAAGAAAAGCATTGTTTGAATAATGTTGCCTTCCTATGAGCCAGAAATTAAAGAGAGTTAGTGGCGACCTTGGTAACAGAATTGCATTAAGTTTACTGTCTTTATATTACCTAGAAAACAATATCACACATGAGTAGTCACCAATACAGATCACATTCCATTCTGAGACATGGTTAGCCTATGTTCGCAGCTAAGAGATTCATAATAATGAACATATGGATCCTATGGGAAATGGTTTTAAATTATCAACTATGCAAGGGATCTATGGCCATCATCAGCAAAACTTGCTGCTTGACCCACAGCTGTTATACCTCCCTGAAGTGCTTGTTTCATTCTATGTTTATTGCTGTAATTGACATCATTAGCAACCAAGGAATTCTCCTAGGATTGAAGTTACTGAACTGCCTATGTTACTACAATTTGTCTTAAAATTTCTGATGCTGTGGTACAGTCTCTGTATCTCAACCCCCTTTTCCCTTCTTCCCCCCAAAAACTTATCAGATCTCTATTTTTAGGTACCCATTGCTCACATTTTCCTTATACACCTACTGTGGTTAGGCTTTGTGTCCCCACCCAAATCTCATCTTGAATTGTAATCCCCATAATCCCATGTGTCAAGGGAGAGACCAGGTGAAGGTAATTGAATCATGGGGGCAGTTTCCCCCAGGCTGTTCTTGTGATAGTGGGTGAGTTCTCGTGAGATCTGATGGTTTTGTAAGGGTCTCTTCCCCCCTTCCCCCACCATACTTCTTCCTGCCACCTTGTGAAGATGGTGTCTTGCTTCCTCTCTGCCTTCTGCCATAATTGTAAGTTTCCTGAGGTCTCCCCAGCCATGTTGAACTGTGAGTCAGTTCAACCTCTTTTTTTTATAAATGACCCAGTCTGAGGCAGTTCTTTATAACAGTATGAAAACGGACTGATAAACACCCACATACACCTAGATTTGGTTGGATATATCAACAAAGGTGCAACATTGAAATCCTCTGGATGCTCCGCTCTTCAGAAGAATTTCCATGTGAGGGGAGATAGGTAGTTCAGGGGACTTATCGACAGGCCTGCACAATTGTTCCCTGACATGGACTCCCGCTGTCATCTGCACACAAGCCCTTGCTGGTCCTCACTTCAAGGCTCTGGTTAGGCACTGAAGAAATGAGTTATCCTCTTGATCCTCTTGAGATTAGCTGAGTTGTGCAAACACTTATGCCAAATGCTTCTCAAATTTTAGTGGGTTACCAGAGTGCCAGGGGACTTGTTAAAATACTGTTTGTCAGCGCCCACCCCCAGATTTGCTGATTGGACAAGTCTGTGACAGGCCTAAGTATTTGCAGCTCTCACAAGTTCCAAGCTGATGCTAATGCTACTGGCACACAAACCACACCTTAGGGGCTACTGCTGTCCACTAAGGCACTCAGAAAGGATGCCTGGAAAAATCAGGAAGAACCAATGTTCTCAAAAATGACAACCCTCCAATTTTGCTATGGAAAAGCATTCTACCAGGTCTTCCTATCCTACCACCATCTACAACTTCTCTGACCAGGTCTTCCTGTCCTACCACCATCTACAACTTCTCTGACAAAACGAGGCTTTCTGTATTACAAAATATATAGAAATATGTAGAAAACTATTTCTTGTTAGTACTCAAACCTAGCTTCATATTAGTATCAGTTAGAGAGATGATTAAGAAATACTCAGATACCACTCCTCAGAGTCCGATAAATAAGTCTGGCTTGCTGTGGTGGTATCAGCACTTTTTTTGGTTACCCCTGTTTCTAGGTGATTCAAATATGCAGACGGGGCTAGAACCACAGCAAACCCAAAAGGGGAGGCTGGAGTCTCTTCATTACATTTCTCTCCTTGTCACATCCTTCACTGAGGGGTGGGAGCTGACATTGGATTAGAAACAGGAAGCACCAAGTCAGCAAATTAGTTTTGCCTTTCCTTTTCTCAGTTTCTGTTTATGATGTTTTGACCACAAAGCCTGCTCACTTTTATAATAGTAGCAACACCACTTTCTTATTTTAGGAGTACTTACTATGGGTCAATGCTTTCTTAAGCTATAACATAAATTGTTTCATTTTGTACTTATATTTATAGGTGGTTACTAATTAAGATGAGCCGTATTACTTTTTTAAAAGTGGAAGATGTTATTTTCAGCCAGTATATGTCTGGGAAGATATCAACTGTTTTATAAGAGTACATGCCAATGATGATTCTGCCTGATGAATCACCAAAAAGCCCCCTGATGAACATTCAGTCATTAACACCAGTACAATAGACAGTTCTAATAACCAGTTATTTTGAGGAGTGTATTCTCAATATATATCTCTGAGACATTTTTTAAAGAAAACAATAAAACACCAACCTCTTGACACTTCTTTGTTTTTTATAAACAAATCAAGGTAAATATTCTGATCAATATTTATACATTTTGGAGTTTTCTCTGCTAGGGATAATAAATTAGCAAAATATTAAAAATAAGAATTAGGATGAAAACAAAGGAAGCCAAGATACATAGATAATGGCTTTTGCTAACATGCAGTAGGAAAGGTAATAATGGAATATTTCATGATTATTTCTTAAATATTTGATGTAATGATAGTGTAACATTAAATATTATTTTTCAATAGGCAAGGACAAGAAAAGTTACAACTTGAACTGAAAGTATTTAGAAATATTTATACATTCTATCTGTAACTAAGATTTAATCAAATAGAGTTTAATCAAATGTAATCTCAATATATATACTTTTTGTTAATAACTGCTTCTGCCTTTAAAATTAAATTGTCTATTATGTTTTTGCAGAAGCATTGATGAATCAGTTTATGAAATAAAATACCTATAATGATTTTTTAAAAATCCATTAGAGTAAGAGTTGAAATTTTCTATTTTTCATTGACTTGTTCTTAGTATTTACTTTTATAATTTTACGAACATGTATTTTAAAGGAGGCAGAAGCTAAATAGAATATAAATTCTCTTTTAGAAACACCTGCAATAGACATAATTGTTTAATTGACTTGAAGTTAAGGGATGTCTCATCGTTATTTCACATATATTAAAAGTCATGAATGGCAGTGACATTAATATATCTCCAAAGTCACTATTATTGCCATTGTATCCACAAATTATTTTTATTGTTAAACTTCATTATGTAATGAATATCTTTATGTCATCGCCTTTTTTTTAACCTATCTTTATGAACTTAGAATTCACTTTTTAAATGGTTTTCTTTCCAGGGTGTGTTCACATTTCATTCATGTTCATCATTATTCTTTATGGAATATATTGATTTAATGAAGCACAGTATAGATGATTTGTTTCTAAATAAAAATTTGCAAATATTTACCCTGAGCACTAAATGGGAAAATCAGGTATACACTAATTAGGTTAGATACAAATTTTAGCTGATTCTTCAAGATTTTTACAAGTCAGATAGTATTCTTTAGCCAGTGTCTTATACAAAGCCTATACGATAAATGAGCCAAAAGTTAGTTTGTTTGAAACTTTGGTTGTTAATTCTACCTGGAAATATTTGAGTCTATGGTAAATGGAGCAGCATGTGTAATGGAAAGTAGTTATGGTGCAAGAGAAAGACTGTGAGCTTCAGAGTCAGATGTAGATGGGCTCCAGAATCTGGAAATAATTTTTAACCTCATTAAGTTCCAGAATTTTTTAAATTAAATGTCCTCATAAGAATATTGTAAAAATTGAATAAGATCATGCATATAACACATTCATAATTCTCAACACATGAAAGTCATCTTCAATTATTTAAGCATTTATCCATTTATTCAACAAATATCTTGTGAGCAGCTACAAAGCAAGGACAATCTGGTAGATAGAGGATACCATTTTAATCAGACAAATTTAGTTTCTATCCAGTAAAGTGTAGACCGAATGGTCAATAGTTTTTACCTCCCCGTTTTCTGTCTTCATACACTGGTCTGTTTTATTCATTATATGACATATTGGGTAGAAATTTAGCTACCTGAGAAGAGGCCAGATAATTCCTAGAAATAACATTGATTGATAACAAGCAGTTTGTAGTTTTAAATTTCAATAATTACACATGATATAACACTGATAGTTAATAGCCCATAACTTGACTAGACTTTTTTGAAAATCAAATAGTACCTAACACTTTCCCCACTTCTGGGGATATAATACTAACCAAGACAGAAATTACCCAATGCACTGTAAAGTTCATTGGAGAAGGAGGAGTGTTACATATTGCACGTAGTTGAATAACCATATCTAGGGAGAGAAAGAAGAGAGAGCTGCTTGTGTAACTAGGTATAAGTGGTGCTTTTTACAGAGGTAAATGAGATTAGTACACTGGAAGAGCAATGGATTTTTTACAGGGAGTGTTTGTTTTGGTGGAAAAATATATTCAGTCATTTTCAGATGGGTCTGATTTGAAGCACACAAAACTTTTAACTTACAGACATTAATTGGGCAGTTAGATGATAGTCAAGCACTTGAAGTTGGGATTTGGTATGAATTTGGACTCTACCTGTTAGAGGTTTGCACTTGGGTTCCTCTCTTATCTAAGCCACATTTTCCTCATTTGTAAAGTGGTGATTGTAATGCCTACTTCATAGGGTATTCAGAAGGATTAATAGATCATCAGTGAAAGCTCTTATTCTCAATATTGGCTCACAATAAGAACTCAACACATTTCTGTTATTAAGTTATGGTTTTGAGTCCTATATGGATCAGGACATCAGAGACATTGCCTGGATTATAAGTATGGATTTCAGAATCCTAGACCCACAGGTGGTAAACAATCTTATGGGACGGCAAAAGGCTATTGACAGTGAAGGAAGAACAAATACAAGACTGATCCTTATCCCTAGAGATAATAGTTGATAATTAGAGAAGGCAGAGCTGGCAAACGAAGCTGAGGAGGATCATCAAAAGGAAAAGAGAAAAGCAGAAGAATGGGATAAGGCTTGAAAAACAGTGAATCCAGGAGGAGGACGTAGTTACCTCCGTCAAGCCATGCCAGATGACAAAATGAAGAATAAAAGGTATGCTTTGGATTTACAACACAGGAGTTCATGGTGACCTTGGTGAGAGCTTGTCAGAGGGGAGGAAATAGGGCAAAGAAACCATACTGGAGTGGAAAGGGAAGAAATGGAAGAAACTATTACAAACTACTATTTTAAGATATTTGATTGTGGTATTTTCAAAAAATGAGAAATTTAATAATTGTTATGTTGGGTAGTAGGGTACATTTTTTAATTGAGCTTTTTTAATGCTTTTAAGTAGAGGAAAACTGCTTTTCTTGGCAGGTGGATTTTAGCGGGGTGGAGGGGACAATGGATTATAGTAGGGCAAGAAAGCAGTTGAAATGAGGAGTCGCTGTCTAACCTCAATACTAGAAGAAGCAGGGGAGAAATGAGGGTAGAAGGGCTGGAGAGCGTGATAAAGAGGCAGAACAGGTATGCCTTTCTGCAGTGGTGAGAGGCAGTGCAGCTGGAGACCAGGAATACAAGCTCAATGAGCTATTTAGGATTTTCATCAAACACATTTCAACTCGTCATAGCTAAAGGTCAGCAGCTATAAGTTATATATTTTTCCTACCTGTAAAGGACATTGAATGGCTGTTGAAAGCTCAAGATCCATTTCATTAGATTGGAGCAGAAGTCTTAATAATTTGAACAGAAAATATAGCCTAACAGAGCCCTTTTTTCTTTTCCATTCCACACAGCAGGGGTGTTGAAGTCAGTAGAGCCTTAATTTCACCCTTCAGTGTCTCACAAGACTAAGAACCTCCATTTTGATGAAATGGATGGAAAGGTTTTGTAAAGTTTTCTACATGAAATGGAACAATTTTTATGCTTCTGAGTTTTCCACTTTACAAAAGCATTGGTTTTACAACAGGCTGCCTTTGCATCCGTTTTACTGAGGAAAGACAATGGCTTTGATGGCAGTCCCTGCTGCTGGGCTCTCGAAGCTTCAGTTTTCCCCTTAGCAAGGCTAAAACAGGAGGCCTGAGCCTGGTAACCTTAAAAACAATGCAAATTGGAATTTCCGTTTTCTCATTGCTTAAAAATTCCTGTTAGTTAGTGTGTCCAGTCATTTCACTGACTTAATTTCATTCTACATGTTCAAACATTAACCATCTCCAGAGCTTCTGAGTATTTCTTGGATAATGAGTTTAATTTGGTAAGACTTTCTTGGGTCTTACCTTTGATATACCAGGAAGAAGAGGAATCTATGGAGCATAGTTTGGCTATAAGAAGTAAACAAATTATATATTTTAAATATGCTTATATAATATACATATATATGTCTGTATGCATTTTGTCATGTATTTAAAATCACCAACTCGATCCTAAGTTTAATGCTTATGATGAAATATGTTAATGTAAGGATAAAATACTAAGGTACCACACAAACCTAAAAATAAAGAGTAATTGCATTGCCATCTACACTAGCTCACATTTTTGTGTGTTTATTTCATTCCTCTAACATCAGAATTTCCTAGGACTAAATTTGATCATTACACCCACCTTGCTGGAAAGATCTACAAGGAAACAAAGGCCAATGCAGTCTGCAAAGGGCCCAAATACTTGGATTTACAATTATGTGATAAAAGTATTCAAGATGTATATATAACACATATATAAGAGTAGATTATACATTATATAATTATATACATTATATACAACGTATACAATTATATGCATTATATTATACATTATATGCATGTATAATACATCTATATACTATGTATTATATGTTTGTGGGCTATTTTTAAATCACAGGTGTTCTTGGGATACTGGCAAAGGAAGCTCTCAGTGACTTAATACTTTAATATTTAAATATATGATAAAGTAATACAGTAAGTAACGCAAGGAAAATCAGTGAACGGCACCTCATCAAATGATGATGTGCTGATGGACACAATCAGGTGTGCTATACGTGGTTGCACAGGTTGCGCAAATATGACTGCCTCAGAGCAAAATGGAGCTGAAATTAAGGATGTGCTGAATTCTTCATGTCATGGGCTCTGGCCTTCTGCTCTATCTCTGTTGGGGAGTAACTGCTATACTCTTCACAAAGCCAGCATGTGGTCTACATGCTATAACTGGGAAATCGTATGAATGTGACGGTCCAATATTGTGAGCACTCATTGAAATATGCCCTTTGAAAATCACCAGGAATCAGAATTTTGGATTGTTGCTTTAATTTTTTTATATCCAAATAGATTGTATGGTTACTTAAGGATATTATAGTAGAAAAGACTTGTTGCACAGTAAACAGGCATAAGGTGCAATGTCAAGAAACTTACAGCAAATGCAAGATCACAGTAATAGTTACATGAACACATACATTTTTTTTTCAAATGAGCACATGATTTATTTGAAAAGTCTACTTCATTTTAACTGCTAGAGAATACTCCCAGTATAGTGATTTTGTTTTTACAACATGTCTCATTCAGAGGCATGATCAGTAAATTTAATTTTTTACATTACAATAACATTGACACCTCAAAATTTAAGTAGCTTTAACACTTTGAGTAGATAAACTTACAGTGTGATGACATTGCAGCCAAATTTTTTTTCAAGGCAAATATGATCTGTAAGTCACATTGTATTGACCAGAGAACTTTTTTTGTTTTATATAATGGAGGCTTTACAGTTTGCTATTGATTTGGGCCAACTGCTGGATTCTCAAGCTAAGATGGAAGGCATTTATTATACTTTATATGAATACATTTTAAGATATTTGTATTATTTAAGATAACCTAAACTGCTATGACATTTCGGACCCAAAAGATGTAATGGTAGAATATACTGGAGTGTTTAGTATGTTTGTATAGCAATCTAATTTGGATCAACACCTTTCATGTTGTAGTTTTGATTTCCCAGGGAATGTATTCTCAACGCAGGCCATATCATATGAGGGGGTGAAGATTTTTTCATTTGGGGGTGTGAGAGGTAAAAACAACGTTACAATAGTCTGTGGTCGTCCAAGGAGCCACAGTTTATAAACACATATAGCACACCCATGTTATTAAAATTTTATGGAGAAGTAGGATTAGGAAAAATGTCTAAAAAGCCTCCTTGGGAAAAGTAAGAATGGGATCAGGGGAGTGTTGAGAAACACTCCTGGGGGCCTTGTTCTTGCTTTTTGCTCCCATCTGGCAGAAGGTGATAGGGAGCGCAGGTATGCATCTTTAGGGAAGCCTTCTGACCAAGTTTGGAAGTGACAGGACCCTCTCACCCATATCCATTGGCTAAAACTCAGTCACATGACCATAGCTAACTGCAAGGGAGGCTAAGAACTGTAGTCTAGCTGTGTGTCTAGGAACAAAAGGAATATTGGTTGTGGTAGCTGTATAGTGTCTTTTAATTCCAATTCATAGATGTGTTTGTATCACAAAGTAGGTGTTCAATGAATATTTACTGAACTGTTGAACTGATATATGGATCTCTGTTATCTTCTAACATAACTTGTATATCCCAGCTCTGTAGACCTTGTCAGATTTTTTACATATTATAGAGAATTATGAGTCCAATAAGAAGAATTATTTCTTTTCAAGTCCTGACACTAGGTAACCTACCAGTATTTCCGTGAATTTAGTCCAGGCTTTGGCTGTTGTCTTCCTTTTTTACTCCATTATTTTGACATTAAATATAAATGTGTTATTCTATAAATTTGCTTTTATTGCTAATCTTATCTAAACATTTCAAATTTTTAAAAAATTTCTTTGAACTATTATTTGTATAAAGTCGTTTCTAATGGAGAAGCAGTCCTTAACAGTAACCAAATGGAAAAATGGCAACATTTTCTAGACCACATCATAGTTTTAGATGAATTATGTTGGTAAAGATTATAGATAGATATTTAGACCACCTTAAAATGCATCCTTGGTGCACACAATTACTTTTAGTATGTTCCTTAGGTTGCCATTTACTCCCTTTATCCATTTTACACAAACATCTTCTGAAAAAATTCCTAGAGATTAATTATTCTACCTACTTCAAAAATATCTTAGTTTGAGATTATATTTGAGGTAATAGGATTTGGGGACAAGAAATGAAACAAAACACTGTTATGACAGTCAAGAGACTTTGGGGTTCAATCTGTCCTCATTTTGAAACACACAGGTTATTAAACCACTCTGTGCCTTACTTTCCTCTTCAGTAAATAGAGAAGCTTCTTTGGTGGAGCTTTACAATTCCTTCCAATTTGTTGACAACTGATACAGGAAATCTTCTCTCTTTCTAAATCTGCTTTCTGCTCTTGAAAAATAACACAAATAAAATGTAATGTCCAGTAGGCATCTTGAGAACACTTGGTGTTATTTGTTGAAGTGGGTATTCATTAGTATTTTCAACTAAAAATAGAGGAAACATTCATGTTTTTAATCTGTTTTTCTGCCAAGATAAGTTGAGCGATTACAATTTCCTCTGCTCTATATTAAATGCTTAAATAGTGTTATTTTATTTACTCATCACAAAAAAATCTTCTGAAGAGATTATTCTTTTGCCATTTCTATTTTATAAAGGAGGAAACTGAAGTGGAGGGAGGACACATTTGTTAGTGGAGAATTAGGTTTAGAGGGCTGGCTGACTCCAGCACAAATACGAATTGTTTATACACAATCTTGTAATAAGATTTAACAAAGAAAATGCTCATGTTTATTTTTGCTATTTTATTCACAACTTGAAATTGAATTTTAAAGAGATAAGTTCATTTTTACCTATCAATTATTTTTATCTCAAGTTTTTAGAGGCCAAATATGCTTAATTTTAAATGTAATAATGGTTCATTTTGATTTTTCTCCATCAAACATTTCCATGCCCTCCACGTCATTTAATCTGGTACCATTTGACTTTCTTGTGTATTGACATTGGGAGAGTCATTCATAAGTTAGAAGAAGCCTGTTCAGAATACTTAATGAGTATGTCTATTATTGTTGTAGAGCTATAATTTCCCTAGATTGCTCAATAATATTTTGTGATAATATATTGGAATATAGTGTCAGCTCAAATATTATTGTTGTATGATACTGTGTCAGGCTTTATTAAAATCACATCAGTTCCAAATTGTAGCAGAAGTTTGTGTGTTGTGATTTCTACAATATGATCATATAAGCGTAATTAGGATGATTGCAATTAGCTGAAACTTATGGTCGTCTTAATTTTGAATTTGAAAAATAACTAAAGAACATATACAAAAACCAACTAACCAAACAAAAATCCATAACAACATGACTTTTAGCTACTATCAGTGTATCCCAAAGGAACATTTGACAGGCCGGGAGAGGTATTTATGAAGTATAATCACAAAAATTAGGCTTCCTTTTAAATGAGACAGTAAATGCTTTCGCATGCCACTAGCTAAATGTTCTTTCACCTATGAAGAATTATTACTGGTGAAAAATCATGTCACCGAAGTAGTTAATTTCTACCATGTCCACATTCACAGATAATGAGGCAACTCTATAGGCTCTGTACTTAGAGTAAATTAGTAATTTAACTAAATGTCTTAGTGTAGTAGCAAATAATTTGGGAAATTCTATAAATTACAAATTTTAAATGAAAATGACTTATCTACCTAAAGTAGTTGTTGGCAAACTATATTCATGAAGATTGATTTTGGGGAGTTTCTTTTTTTGACTATCAGAAAATTGAAAATTTAGCTCTTTATTTTTACAGTGAGCCAAGTGAATATCTGTCTTTGATAAGAATATAAATCATCAATTTATTTTATCCTCTTTTTCAAAAATAACTTTCTATTTTAGCATGTATGTTTTCTTTAAAGCAGAAAGCTATAATAAAACTGAAAAGACAGATTTACAATTAATTCTACTCATGATTTCTGAGGAAGCTCAATGTGTTTTAACTTCTATGAAGACAGATTTAAGTTTGAACAAGGTATTTAAATGACAATAAATCTTATCCTAAGTTAATTCTAAGAGGAAATAATTTTTACACAGCGTAAAAGCATATAAAATATTCAGTAATTATCCATTGAGAGAAGGGAAAAATTATAAAACAATTCAGTATTTAGAAGTCACATGACAATAGCAATTTAACAGTACCTTTTCTTTGATTTTTTTCAGCAAATACTATGTCCAAATGTAGTTGTTATTGTGATATTTATGTAAAGCTTTAAATGTCTCTCAGATTTTTGTTCATTCAATAAATATTTAGTACCTCCTCTACTTTACATTGTTCTTAAGATATAATTACATTTCAATTTTAAAAAAGACAAAAATAGACACAAAATCCCTGCCTATTTGAGGACATAGTGTGCTGAGAAAAGACATACAATGAATGTCTGGCTACATTTGATATTTGGGTAGGTGGCAGTGAGCCCTATGGAGAAACAAAGCAGGGGAGGTGGTCAGGACTCCCACAGTGATGTGGGTCCATGCCCAGGCTTGCCACTAAATAGGATGATCAGAAAAGAGCACATCTATGAGGTGACGTTGAAACTGATACTTAGAAGAGATGAAGGAATGAGCTAGCCATGGTCATGACTTGGGGAACATTTTGCCAATAACAGCAAGAGATTTTTAAGACAAGCATGTGCCTAGTGTGTTGGGAGCCACTGAGACTAAATGGATAGTGCAAGAAACACAGTGGCAGAAGATGGGATTTTGAATCTATTTTTAAGGTAAGGTTGAGAAGATGTGCTGATGGATGAGAGAGAACGTGAGGAGTGAGAGAACGTGAGGAGTTAAGAATGACTCCGGGTAACAAGAGGAAGGGTGAGAATGACATTAGTGATACAGAAATGAATGTGTATCAGCCGTATTTTGGAGAGAGGATTAAGAGGTGTTTGTGTTGGTTTGGTTTGCCTTTGGGTTTAGTTTAGTTTTTGTTTTAACTATGTTAACTTTGAAATACTCATTAGACAATCATGTAGAGATGTCAAATAGGCTGTAGGTATCTGAATTTCAGGGGATCTGTTAGGTTGGATAATGTAAACTGGGCGTCTTCAGCTTATAATGTAGGTTTAAGCCATGAAACCAGAAGAAATACTCAAATGAACACAAATTGATAGAAAAGCAACCAGGCTGGAAGATTTTGCCTTGAAGTTTTCAAGGTTCAGAAGTCAGGGAGAGGCCTTGGAACCATTAGGGATACTGCGATGAGTGGCAAGTATTGGGGAGTAAGATATGCAAGTACAGCATCCTGGGAGCTGAATGAAGGAGGGAAGGCAAAGAGAGATGATAGTGGGTGCACCTGCTGCTGCCTGAGAACTGTCCATGGTTCCCATTCTCCTCCTCCTGTTTGTGCCCCTTCTGTTTAGTGCTCCACATCTCATTCTTCACAGATTGAGCATCCCTAATCCAAAAACCTGAAAACCAAAATACTCCAAAATATGCAGTATTTCCAGCAGACATCATCCCACAAGTGGAAAATTCCACGTCTGGCTTCATGCAATGGATGCATAAAATTACTTAATATATTGTGTGAAATTATCTAAAGGCTCTGTGTATAAGATGTATATGAAACAAAAAATGAATTTTGTGTTTAGACTTGGGTCCATTCCTAAGATATCTCATTGGCAAATATGCTAAAATAAAAAAATCCAAACTCTGAAATACTTCTGGTCCCAAACACGTTGTATAGGGGTTATTCAGCCTGTATTTTCTGTCATATTTTGATAAAAAATAAATCCAAATTATATGCCTGTAAAAGGAAGCAAATTGTACAAAAATAATGCTTGGTATTTAGCTGTAGGTAGAGGTGTTCCTCTTTGTTCACCTCTCCAGTAGTTTTGTATTTCTCACTCATCTTCTAGTAAAGGCAGTAAGATTTCTTCAGCCCCTTGGTATACAAGGAATAAATGGTTACAGGAGTCTTAGTTTTCTACTTTTAGAAATATACAACGGTTTTATTTTTCCTTGTATTACTTTATTACTGCATTTGTTTTTAGAAACAGATGATTCCCTAATGTATAGAGCATGCTTCCTATAAGCATGGTTTCTAAAGACTTCAAATAACATGCTTCGTAAATACCTTGTGCCACTGGATCAAATAAAGACCTTCATTGTAATGCCTGAAAATGAATTAATTGTTCTCTAGACAGTTCAGAAACTTGTCAGGACAACATATATATACACACACACGTACATATACATATACACATATATATACACATATACATATATACGCACATATATACACATATAGACACACACATATATATACACATACACACACCCAACACACATAGACATACATAAGTCAATTATTATTATTGACAGTTGTATTCCATAAAGACCCCTACAGACACCAAAGTAGTGAATATTGAATAATTGCTTCCAGGGGCAATGCAGGTTTAGGCTTCTGCAAGCTTCTGATCGCAACATTTTACCAACCAGTTAATATACAATCTTGTTTAATATGTGTTTAAAGATGTCTTATTTAATATGCATTGTTGATTCATTAACATTGACCTTATAACCAATAACACTATAATTCATAGGGAATAAAATTTATCTAACACGCGTGCTTTCTCCCTAAGGCACATCACAGCCTTCTAGCACTTAGGAACATTAGACAGCACTTTAGCAAAATGCTTGATGGTCATTTTAAACAGATAAATTGCCAACACAAAGCCAAAAATGTCAAAAACATAGCACGAAATAAGCCTCAAAAAGATGCTTGTTCACAGAATGAGAGCTGAAACCAGAAGCTGAATGTAACCTTGTTTGACCTCAACTGGAAACGTGGGCATTCATCTGGAGACTGAAATTGTTTGTCACTTTGCATATGCTGACAAATGATCCCAAAAGTGCCCTGAGTATTGGGGATTACAAATACATTTTCATGAGTAGGTAAATTTGCAAAAATGCAATCCACACATAATAAAGATTGACTACATTTTTAATTGTTCACCAGTCTGGCTGTATTCATTCATTGACCACCAATATAATGGCATCCAGTGCACACTGGATTTTTTTTGAAGGTTTTAATTTTTTTTGTTTTTTTTTTTTTATTATTATACTTTAAGTTCTAGGGTACACGAGCACAACGTGCAGGTTTGTTACATATGTATACATGTGCCATGTTGGTGTGCTGCACCCATTAACTGAAGGTTTTATTATATTTTAAATTTTGGGATACATGTGCAGAACATGCAGTTTTGTTACACAGGTATACATGTGACATGGTGGTTTGCTGCACCCATCAACCCATCACCTACATTAGGTATTTCTCCTAATGCTTTCCCTCCCCTATACCCCTAGCCCTCCAATCCTCTGACAGACCCAGGTGTGTGATGTTCCCCTCCCTATGTCCATGTGTTCTCATTGATCAACTCCCATTATGAGTGAGAACATGCAATGTTTGGTTTTCTGTTCTTGTGATAGTTTGCTGAGAATGATGGTTTCCACCTTCATTCATATCCCTGAAAAGGACATGAACTCATCCTTTTTTATGGCTGCATAGTATTCCATGGTGTATATGTGTCACATTTTCTTTATCCAGTCTATCAATGGTGGACATTTGGGTTGGTTCCAAGTCTTTGCTACTGTGAATAGTGCTGCAATAAACATATGTATGACTTCAATATTCATGCAGAAAAAAGGTCTCAAATCAAACCTTATTAAGTCAAAATTTATACAATTCAGACAATGTTTGGAAGAGAAGTTAACTTTTGGATTGTTAAGCTTTCTCCTAACTAAATACTATAATACAATCTATGAAAAAAGTATAAGGAAATATAAAATGCATCAGATTTCAGAATAAATATTAAACTTTTAAGAGAAGATATGATTATGACACATATTCAAAGTATACTTTATAACCTGAAAATTTTTATATTCCCTAAGGGATGAGGCCATGTTTTATACATTTTAGTACTTTTGACAGAACTTTGTACAGCATTTTGTGTATGGTGAAGGCTCAGTTAAAATTAGAATTTATACATTTTTGCTAATTACAAATGTCATGTCTAGATAATTGTACAACCAAGTAATTGGTTTTATATTGACTGTTTTATAATACAAATATTTTATAATTTAAAAATGATATTTTCTACTTAACTGGAATAATGAGAATTTACCATTTAAGAATTTTAGTATTCATCAATATGAAAACTAGTATCATTTTATATTTGAAATCCTTATACAGCTATCCCTAGATACATTATGATATCATTGATTTTCCCAGATTATTTATATTCTTTATTGTTATAAATTTAAATATATTATTTTAATATATTTTGGATACACTCCAAATCTATGCATTCTTGAAGTAACAGCCATCAGCCGATATTTTAAAACAAATATGTGAGAATATAGAATCTATATACCTATCTAGATACCTCATATATTTAATTTATATCACACCAATAAAGGTTTATTTAGTAAAAGGTTAAGAAATCCAATAAAATATCAATTTAATTATATATATACACTCATCTTTCCCCTGAGTACTTTGTTATTAAGTTGTGTATTTTACAGAAAATCTTTTGAAATAGATAACCAATATTTTAAAAACAATAAAATCAGAACTATTTGTTTTTTCTCCTAAACCTTCCTCATGATACTGTGATGTAGATAATGAGATAACCTATCAATTCTACTTTTGCACTTATGTCACTTTTCCCCCCAAATGACTTGAGTTAGTTAAATATATATGAATACTAAACAGTGTAAGTTATCTCAGTAAGCAACTGACACTCCTAAGAATATAGTTGTGAGATAACAAAATGTTCTCCCTGCCAAATATTTCACCTTTCCTTATTCTGATATCAGGGGCTTTATTTCTGTTCATTAGACTGCTTTTAAATGGGAAATTTTACATGTTATTAGATTTCTCTCTACATATATTAAATACCATTTATATTTGAACCACGATTTCAGGGGTATTTTTTATATATAACTTTCCATAAATTTACAGAAAAACATCCTTCTACTCCAAACATCGTTCTTGATGAAGATGTCTGTTAATCTGGATATTTCTAAAAGTCAAGTGTTATTTATAACCAAGACCTGCTATCTTGACATATAGTTTCCATTTAATGGTCGAAATAAGGGCTATTCTTCGTGTTATTGGAAAGTAAAGTTACTTTTGTTAAAGAAGACTTATCACAAGCTAGAAATCACTGCTAGATTAGAATATGTTGTAGAAGTTTGCAATAGATTATGCCACAAGCCATTTTTTCATTGTATTTTGTTTTTGCATTTAAGTAAAATGTCTCATTCTATTTTTTAAATTTTCTTTTCAACAGATGAAAACTTTAACAAAAATTACCACAATCCACTCAACATGCAGACACTTATTATCCTATTAAGTGGTGGCACTATTAGACAATTCACTCCATTAAGGCACATAAAACTGTAACTAATACCAAATCCTTTGAACATATGGGCTTGTGGGTTCTGTTAGGTGCTTTTGCCTGCCACAAAATACATCTGTTTATTCTGTGATCATACTGTCAACACTGTTTCTAACATAATATATGTTTCATTTCCATTTTTTCCCCAGGTCAAAATTCAAATATCATTTTTTAAGTATTCAATTTTTTAGATATCATGGTATTTCTGGAGATTAGGGCAATACAGAAGAAATATCAGATGACACTAAGGTAATTTAGAAATATTTTCAAAATTAGTTAAATAAGAATTCTAAAATGAGTCATAATTCTTTCAGCCTAACTACATTTAATCACAATTTATTCATGATTTATTGAATATTTACTTGGCATATGAAATAGTTTTCAGATATTAGGCAATTATAATATCTATCTCTTAGAAGTGTGTATTTATGAGTCTTGATTTTGAAATTTATTGCAAGTAAAGCAGAAAATATGCTTATTTGCTTTTTCCTTTTATTTTTCCCAACAGCCCAAATCCCCCACAGATAACTCCATCTTTATGCACAGACTGTTTCTTTACATTAATGAATCGCATTACATATAGGGAAAGTCACCTCGTGAAAGCCACATTATTTCATGGTCCATTAAATGAAATGCTTACTCTTTGATTATGTATAAATCTGCTCTGAAAAATCTCAAAAAAGAAGCTTGTGAGATACAAGTTAATAAACTTTCATTAACAGTGATCCCATTTCTCACTACATAAAAATTTTCTTTGTTTATAAAAATGGGTAGAGAAGCTTAACTGTTACTTCCTTTAGATATATGAAAAAGAGCTTTGTAGGCAAAGTAATTTTAGTAGTGGAGTGTGCATTAATATTTATAATGGCTATGTATAATGCACACTTTTTAAAAAACTGGAGGTATAGAATTAATGTACAGAATGCAATTTTATTACATTTATTTCAAATCAGTTTTGTGGCGTGTAGTATTCAATGAAGCACCTTTGTCAGAAAATAGAAAGCTCAAGTTACTAAATTCAAAAAAAGTGAACTAACCTTAGAGTACAATGTAATTCCCCAGCGTGAACCTTATTTCAAACAATGATTGATCTAAGTCAGATGGCCTATTAAGAAAATCAACTCTCCTGACTTGAGATCATTGTAATCATACTAAATTTAACCTAAAGATTCTGAAACATAGGTAAAGGGAGGAAATATCTACTATCTGCTATTGTTTTGCATAAAACTAAAGTCAGCATGCCTTATAGTTAGCATATGTTGTGTTTATTTATATTGCTATTCCTAATCTCTATTTAGGAAAGTATGTGACTTTTAATGAGATGTTAAAAGAGGTGGAGAGAATGAAAAAAAAATCAATTTATAACTATGGTGAGCACAAAAATAAAAAACATGTATTTTAGTGAGATAATTTAAAGAATATTTAACAGGTAAATCACAGCACAATTTAGGGTATATTAAGTTGGAGTTTGTCTTATTTATTAAGGATCTGAGGCAACACTTTGAGTATTGGGTGAAAGCTAGGTCTAAATTTATTTTTTTTCCAAACGTATTTCTGTACTATAATCAAGGTTATGAGAAAAATAACTTCATAAAATGTACTTGCTAGATATGAAGTAGTTGCCCTCATGCTATTTGTTTCTTGTGTTGATTCATAAGGTGGCAAAACTTCTTCACTTTGTTGCTTAAACGTAAATGAAGGCCAATGTGATATTAAGAAGTTACTGTTTTAAGTTTGTTTTAATTCAAATAAATGCCCAGCATTGACATACTCAGTTGTTGACTATTCATTAGTGATCATATATATCTTGTAGAAATCATGACTTAGAGGCAAAGAACATCAAAATGCAATATGATGACATCATAAGGTAAGTTGAAAGTATAGAGGAACAGTTCCATTTTCTCAGAATCCAGTATAACAAAAATAGCAGTATTTTATATTCAATAGAGTAATTCATAGAAGGAAAATTTTCATATTTCCTTTATGTAATGTGCCTTAATTTCAATTATATATGGCATCAAATAGTTCGCTTTCTTTTTTCCCAGTGGTAGGTGATCTCCTTAAGGCAAGGGTAATGTGCTGTTAATTGTCTGCCTCTTGCCAAAGAAGATTATTGTACTTGTCAACTCGTACTGAAAAAGCTTATTTAGTATTCGTTAAAATAACAAATATACAGTCATAGTGGATTAAATTATATAGACATGAAATGGTTTTGCAGGCATAAAATTTAATATAAATTAATTTCAATTTCTGTTGGAGATGTCTCGATTTTGTAGGGACAGATTTGTCATACCAAATAGTATAAAACTCACAAATATTTCAACTTTAAGAGTCCATGTATTTCTTAATGAATTAGAAAGTTTCCGATAGGTTCAAAGAGAGAGACTACTAAATTTATTTTTTATTTTTGTTCTTACTCATTTCAAACTCATGAATTAAGTAGACTTTTAATTGAGGGAGTTAGCAATTGTATAGCTGGGCAGATATTATATCTTTGAGAAAACATAATTTTTTTGTCACATTTCAATATTTTACTGAATGGTCTATTATGGTACTTTTCTAGGCTTTATACTTTTTCTACACTCTGAGAGCACATTTTCATGTCTGCTTTATGGCTATTGTAAATAATTAAGTACTTTTTTGGAAAATGTTTTTTTTGTAACATCATGATGTTAATTCACTCAAAAATTTGAACAAAATGGACATTTTTGAGTTATGCACAATAAAGATGATGTTCATCCAACAATGTAGAGTGCCAGACATTGAATTAGTAGTACTTCATAGAGATTTATACTTCCAATGCTGATAATATAGCACATTTAAGCTTATATAACAAAGTACCATAATCTAGATGGCTTAAAAACAACAAATATATTTCTCATGTATCCAGAGGCTGGGAAGTCCAAGATCCAATAGCTGGAAGATTAGGAGTCTGATGAGGGCCTGCTTCCTGGTTTGCAGATGGGTATCTTCTCGAATCCCCACATGTTAGAAGGGGCAAGGCAGCTCTCTGGGGCCTCTTTGATAAGGGCGCTAATCCAATTCATGAGGGCAAAGCTCTCATGACCTCATCACCTCCCAAAAGCCTTGCATACTGATACCATCAAACTGGTGATTAGGTTTCAACATGTAAATTTTGGCAGGACACAAACATTCAAGTCATAGCAAATAATATTAATAATAAACATGAGATCAGTATTTGCATATTACTAGAACAATAACGAGCTTAGGAAAATTGCCTATAATCACAGAGCTGGCGGGTTCCAGCCTCATCTTAACCATATGACTTTAAAGCCTGTAGTGCTAACTAGCTCATCAAGATGTGTACCTAAAATAGAATTACATTCTTGACCTTTCTTCCTCCATGCTCCTTTATAGAAGTCATCACTTGTGGGCAATCCCTTGTGATTCCAGTTTCGCTAAATGTCTCTGGTACTGCCAGAGATAATTGCTTGGCTGCAGAAAGCCTTGATGTTTGCAAATAGTGTGACATGCTACAGATGCTAGCGTGTTATCTTGGTCAGTCAGTTGGTCGGCCAGTGTCTCTCTCTCTCTCTCTCCCTCCCCCTTCTCCACACACACTCACCTAGCTATCACCCCACATATACAAGTAGTACTCGTTTGTTTATCTAATTTGAATAAATAAATGACAATTTATTTTATGTAATATGGGAAAATATGATAAAATTGCTTTATTAATGAAAAGACAGTAACTACTGAGCTAAATAGTATCAGTGAATCGTCTGCATTGTAGGTTCTCTTTTAAAAGAAATCTCAGTGTAACCGAATGCAAACCGCAAAATTAATATTGTCAAGGTCATATAAAATGTGATTTGCTTTTGAGCAACTCAAAAATTTAAAAATATATGTATATTATCTGCCCCTGCCTATGATATAGAAATAGGTTCTTACTGAAAATTTTATTCATGTACAAGTTAGCTACCTAGTTTATTTGGCTAGACTTGGTTTTATTGGTTGGCAGGATATTTTATGATTTGTTATTTCCAGTAGATAATTGGTTAAAACTGCTCTCAGTAGTGTTGGTTGCTGAAGCATGCTGTTACAATGTAAACCTCAAGGCATTCCACGTAAGTGTTGTACAAGAATCTCTTGTAGGACAGCAGTAAAGCAATTTGTCCTTGTTTATTCCTAGGAGAGCATATCCGTATGCTTTCTTCCTATGATAGGATCCTTAAAGAACTGTCCTTCTTAATTGCAGTATTGTAATTGTGGCCTGTTGTTGCTAATACTACTACATTTTCTAATCTAATTCATAGGTATTAAAACCGTTGACCTTGCACACTACTGGCTTGGGGAAAGGTATTTTTAAAAACAGCCTTTCTTAAATGGTCACTTCATTTTTTTTTTCTAACATACGTTTTGTGTACTTATTTTCTTACTTTAGTTCTTTTCCAATACATTTTATCTTATTTGTAGTTTAGTGGTTTAGTTGTTTCTAAGTATCTTTTGCTGCAAAGTACTTTGTAGCTTTTTGTACATTATTTTTCATATTTTAGAAGTATTACAAGAAAAATCAGAGCATGTTTAAGTGAAACTGAAATTTACTCATAGTTCTATCAGCTAGACAAAACCACTATTAATCTAGTTATATATTTATTTAGATCTTTTTCTGTACAAATTATCTCCCATGTACATATGCACATACTCAACTACCTGTAGTTTAGCTTCTGTTTTTTACATAGCAACACGTATTCATATTAACAATTAACCATCTTCATCATGCTTGCTACGTATGCATGAGCACACACATATATAATGCGTACTTGCTGTCTGCAAACACAAACATATACATATGAACTAAGTGTGTGAATATTACATACTTAAATACATTTAACAGAACAGTTGAGAATTATGGCTTGCCAAATGATGGGGTCATTATTTCAGTACTAGCAACATGACTTGATCCTGCATCTTCATCTTAATAGCATTCAAAATAATTTTCTATCTTAATCTATAAATTAGAGACGAACATTATATGGCTAAGTGCTTTAGGGCAGTTTTTCAATTTTTCCTATAGAATCAAAACCAGATACTACCGGTTATCCGAAGCATGATAAAATTCCGTTTTGGGTATCATGGTGGTAAGATGTTTCCGTTTGAGGAATTGCCATTTAGACAAACCTAAGGGCTTTGAAGCTAAAACATTTGTTAAATTTTGTTTCAGTATGGTTTCTTCAAAATAATTTAACAAGTAGGATAAAGATTTCCTTCCAAATTTGGCCAGTTAATTCTATACCAGTTACATGGAAATCGTATTATTCTGTGAGGAGAATAATGCTACAGGCCCTTGGTTTCTATACAGTTAATGATTTCAATAATAATAATCCCCAATGGATGCATCATGGATCAGTGCAAGGGCCTTTGAAAACAGTATGCTGAGAATAGATAGGGCTCAAGGACAGTATCTCCAACTGAACTTTTAATGAACTCCCGTAGGCGCCAAGAAGGCGGGTAGATAAGTAAGAATATAGAAACAAGGTACTGAGTAGAAGGTTACATGTAAGAAAAGAAAGTTTGTTTTGCATTGCATTCTTTCTGCTGACGTGAGGTTTATGGAGTATAAATAAAGTGAGGCGGAGGCTCTAAGTGCGGCCGCCATGTTCTCTGTATGTCTTTGTCTTTGTGTGTGTTCTTTCATTCTCCACCACCCCCGGTGCGGCCCCCAACAGATCAGCAAATGTCTTATAGTACATAAGACACAGTATTTTGTGGGGAATGGAGATTTCCACATACAATTCGTTTTCCAGGATAAAAACCACAGCATTATATAGTCACAACATGAACAATGCCCTTTACATTGATTTTAAAAACAATTTTAATTACAGGGTAAGTATGGGTGTGATACTTTTATGTGAAATAAAGCATTTATTTCTTCATGACCGTAACAGGATCTGGTTTTGCAGCCCCCACCAAGAGATAGAGGGGCATCAGTGGTCTACAACTTCTGGAACAACTCTTTCACTTAATTCATTACCTACCATTTACATTTCTTGGTATACTAGATCGAGGCATAGAATAACTGAAGTAAAAGAAGATATTTAAAGTTAGAGATTTTGAGTGGAATTTGAAGCTTTTATTTGCAATATTCCCAGTACTTACATATATGGTCCAAAATATAATGGTTGCACATACATCATAGTTACCTTAGGAAGTTCCTAGTTCAAACCTTTATGTTAAAAATGAGGAAGTGGAGGGAGAGAGATGGCTATATTTCTTTAGTTTGTGATGAATTTAGTATCACTAGCTAGATCTCTAATTTCCATTCTGTATGTTCATTTCACAGTTAACTATTCATATAAAATTCAGGAAATAAAATGTGATGTATTTTCTGAAATGGTTTTCTGATAAGTAGTAGGCAAATTCCAGTGTTCAGGTTTCCCTCTGCAAGTGTCTTAACTCTGAGCATATTTTATTTTTATTCTGCAAGAAGGAGAGCTTGGCATATTTTTTCAGCTTTTTAAAATTAGAATCTTATTAAAATGTATTGAACTACGACAGGGAAATTGTGATTATTATAAAAATAAAAATTCAAGTATAATTTCTCTTCTCATTCTGGTAAGGTGTTCCACCTCAGGGCTACTTATTTTTAATATGAAGTGTTTGAAATTTCTATTTAATCTAGAATTCACTTGAAAAAGTAGGAAATGAAAAATGTTGTATTTATTTTTTTCTTATGTAAAGGAAGCCATAACCTCAATGGTAATTGTTCTAGCTAGATCGTTTGTAATAATTCAAATATTTTTATATTGTGCATCATAATTCCAACCATAATTTAAAATGCTTTTGCTATATATATACTCCATTTGCTAAAAGGTTTTAACTTATTTTTATTTTTGATTAATTAGTGCCTACGTGTATGTTTGTGTGTTTAAGCTAAGCAGAACTTTATAGCTTCTGAAATGTCACATAAGATGGAAGAAATTAGCACCATTTTCCATGATAACAATTATGAAAATAAATTAGAATTACAATTAAAGCACATTATTGATGTACAGGGGAATTTCTGTGCATCTTTTATTTTTTCTTTTCAACATAGCATACCAATCTTCCTCTATTGTAACTAAACTTCATAACTTTTAAGATTTAATTTGTACTGCCTCTAGAAGGTTTACTGCTAAATGTTGTCTTTTTCATTAATCTGCAATCTAACACATGCTATCTTATCATTTTCACATTTTCTTCAATTTCTCACCTTTTTTTTACAATAAGCCAAAATTGAAGTGTATTTGAAAAAATCAGTGAAACATCGAAGATGGCACCACCATAAATTCATGATCACCAAATCACTAAAAGCCTCAAATGGGTCCACATATTGCCTGGAAGACCAATGATGGATCTCTGGTCATATTGCTCTGGCACTGTGCTAACCTCTCCATTTCAAACCTCTTCAACTCCTCAGAAGCCTCTATTATGCCTATTCACTCCCTTCTCTCCCGTTTCTCCACTACCCCCGGCAGAACCAACAAGTTTTCTCTCATATATATTTACTGAACACCTGGCCATACGCTAGTGGCTCTATGTGCCAAGTGTAACTGTGAATCAAACTGTTTATTCTCTCATTTACTTGTGGTCTACAAATAATTAATCAACATGCTAGGTGATGATAAGCTAGTATATTAGTCAGGGTATATATATATAGGAGTTTATTAAATATTAACTTAGATGATCACAAGGTCCCACAATAGGGTGTCTGCAAGCTTGAGGAGCAAGGGGAGTCAGTCTGAGTCTCAAAACTGAAGAACTTGGAGTCTGTTGTTCAACGGCAGGAAGCATCCAGCAGGGGACAAAGATGTAGGCTGGGAGGCTAGGCTGGTCTCCCCTTTCACATTTTTCTCTCTGCTTTTCATTCTAGCCATGCTGGCAGTGGATTAGATTGTGCTCACCCAGATTAAGGGTGGCTCTGCCTTTCCTAGCCCACTCACCCACATGCTAGTCTCTTTTGTCAATACCTTCACAGACACACTCAGGATCAATACTTTGAATCCTTTAATCCAATCAAGTTGACACTCAATATTAACCATTACAGCTGGTGAAAATTAAAATAAGTTATAAGAGATGGAAAATAACTGCTGTCACTCTTGGATAGGAGAGTTGGGGAAAGCATCTGACATTTGTATAAAAACACAATAGAAATGAGGCAATGATCTTTGCAAATATCCTGACAAGGGCAGTTTCCTGTAGAAGCAGCAGCACAAACTAATACTATGAGGTAGGAATATGCTTGTTTTATTTGAGGCACAAACATGGTATAATTGTATATTTCATAGAAGAAACAATCCCTTAGTCGTTTTTGTCACCCCTCTTTATAACGTGGTTGCATCACTGACATCTTCTCTTTCTGCCCCTGCTATAATGAATGACAAGGGAATTCTTTTCCTATATGAAGTCAATCTGACCATCAGGATTATCTCCTTCTAGTAAGAAATCTTTTCTCTTTCTATCCTACATGTTGTTTCATCTTTCACTACTCCGTATTACCTATTGTTGCAGTCCTAAAAATAAGTTAAAAAACTTCTGCTAGTAGTATGTTCCTTTCTAGTTACTGCATGTCCCAGACAGCACCCATTATGAAATTGTGGCTAATAAATTTAAAAAATTGGATAACTATACATGTTTTATATTAAATACTAACTCTAATTACTGATTTAAGTATAGGAAACATTTCTAGTTATTGCATCTAAGAGATATTGTCAACCAGAATACTGGGTCTATAATTCCTAAAATATTTAGATTTTCCTATCAATTCATAATTACATGAATCTGTCTAAGTTGACAACCTAAATATTAAAAGTATTGGATGTCTATTCAAGATACATGAGATGAAATTTTACAATCCTTAGTTTCAGGGTTCCGCAAGAGTTGAACTTGCTTAGGACCCTTCAAGACTCTTGGCAATGCTTTTTTTTCTTCTAGAATACTTTTATCTTATGTAAACACGAAAAAGTGTTGCAAACCCTAGAAGAACTTCCAAATGTATAGATGTGAATCTGCTGAAATAGTTACGTGTAGACAGTAGTATATTTCAGAGTACCCAGAGCTTAAAGCCTCAATCTACAGGCATTCAATATTTGGGCATCTGTATACTTCGATAGAATTTGAGAAACTGCAAAACTTCTACTTTATACCCAGGAGACTTTATCTTAGCAATTTGACTTTAATTAATAGTAAAAAATGAAAATCAGCTAAAAGAAAGTATACTATTGTGTAGACCCAATTAAATCCTAGAATTTTAAAAATATATATTTGTAATACATAACATTTTTAAAATTTTGCTCTTTAATTTTACCTTTTCTAAAATGTCTATTATATTTCTAGGTAATGGCATTCTCACCATCTATTCTCAGTCTGTTTCCATTTGGTTCATTAGATTATGGGATCATTCATAACCATTTTGGCATATACACATACAACATTTTTTTAATGTGGCAAAAATGAGGGAAGAAATAACTCCCAACTTTCAGTTTAATTTGGAAAAAAGCATTATGCATATGTTTACAAATATAGCAACTAATTCTAGATTGACTTATTTTAGAAATGGTTTGTTAATTGCCTAAGAGAACAAACTTTAAAGTGGTGGGGTTTTTTTTTTTTTTTTTTTTTTTTTGAGAATTAAACGTGACAATGACAAACTATGGATGTAAGATATGTTAATTTGTGTACTTTCACATAATAAAATGTATCTTAGAAAACATAAAGTGAAAAGATTGTTGTTATTACTGAAAATGTAAATACATATGGGACAGAGTTAACAATCTCAAGGAATTATTAGTCATATGGAAAAACACTGATTGTGTAGGATTTGAATATTGTGGGGAAAAACTGAGCACACACACTGAGCTGCAAGATTTTGAGGAAGAGTTGGCTTTAACTGAGCCCGAAGTAGGGGAAGGGAAAGTGCGGAATTTAAATAAACACAGATGATGTTAGGGAGTTCCAGAAAAGAAAATTAACAACAATGGGAGAAAAGCAAAACTAAAAATTCAGAACGGCTGTTCGAGAAGCAATTGACAGAAAATTTGGTCCTATTCGAAGATTCCGAGTCCATCTCAAGAAATAAAATTGGAGTAGTAAGCAGACTTCAGATTTGCACTTATACATTCAATGAATACATCACTGGAAAGATACATATTTTACTTGTAATGAATAAAATATTTTAAAACTGGGATGATTGTATTCCTCTTCACCAATTGTGAAAATATTAACTAGTAGAATGAAACATTTAATGTTTTCCTTTTCTACCTCATAAAACTGGCTGGGCATGGTGCCTCATGTCTGTAATACCAGCACTTTGGGAGGCTAAGGCTGGGGGATCACTTGAGGTCAAGGGTTTGAGACCATCCTGGCCAACATGTGAAGATGTGAAATCCTGTCTCTACTAAAAATACAAAAACTAGCTGGGTGTGGTGGCACACATCTGTAATCTCAGCTGCTCGGGAGACTGAGTTAGGATGATCACCTAAACCTGGGAGGCTGAGGTTTCAGTGGGCTGAGATTATGCCACTGCACTCCAGCCTGGGCAACAGAGTGAGACTTCATCAAAAAACAAAAAAATAAAAAAACAAAAACTGCCAGATTTTTTTTTTTTTTTACTCTTGTAGAGCAGCACTAGGTGCCTGCACAAAATTTCTTTAAGCAAATTTGCTGGAATTCTGTCTCTTGTTCAGAGAAAGATACTGATTATTTAATTTCCTTTCCATTCGAATCCATACACATATTTAAACTTTAAAAATAATTTCTAAAGAATACTAATGAAATAAAATTGCACTGAATTCCAGTGTATAAAGTGACATCAGTTTTGCTTCTCCATGTAAAATGACTTTAAGTGAATAAATGCAAATGCACCAATGGCCTATAAAATATATTCTATGTTTTACTACTTTATAATAGATCGATTATATTGGGAAGCAGACAAATCGGTTTTCAGTTCTGCCCCTTCACTGGCTCATGCAATATTTTTTTTTCAAATTATATAAATTTAAATATGACAAATTTTATACCCCTCTTCAAAATGGGGTTATTCACAACTACCTTAGACTTCACAAAATCGTAATAATCAAATAACATCATATTGGAAACTGTAAGTTGTTTTGCAAGTACGAAGTATTTTATAGTTTAATTTAGCTTTTAGAGAGATGTTGAAGCCATTTTACCTAATCATTTTGAATAAGAAATTGGCAAGAATGAGAAGAAATAGGTTATAGAGTAGGTAACAGTCTGGGATAAAGGAACCAGGACGAAAAAAGTAAAGTTCTCAAAATTAGCTGCTAAGTGAAGATGATCTGCCCTAGCCCCTAATCTTTAGGTTTTACTCAAAGATGAAGAAAAGTCAAAATTTAAGGGCCTGTGATAAAGAGAAAAGCTGTATAAAAGCTTGATCAAGCCAAATTTCAGTGAGTAAGTGAAGGGCCATATTAATCAATTGGTCAACCCCAAGGAGAGACAGTATTATTACCACTACTTGGCAAAATTTGTAAAGCATAATAATGCCAAATGCCGTCAAGAATATGTGCCAACAAAAGCTGTTACATTGTTGGGATGCTAAATTGTTGTAACCATTTTGGAAGAAAATTTATATTGTTTGAATTTGTATTGTTTATAAACCAACAATTCAGTACTAGAAAACAAACTATACTGATAGTCTTGTACATGTACACTACACACGTGGGGGTACTGTCCTGTGTTTCAACAAGTACTTGAAATTAGAAAACAAATGACCATCAAAAACATGAAAAAGACTATGATATAGACACACAGTGGGATATTTTGAAGGAATCAAATGAAAAATCTATAGAGTGGCATTCAGCAACATGGATAAATTTTAGAAACTTAATATTGAGAAGAGTCTCAGAATACTAAGTCCAGGATGATTATATTTTTACAAATAGTAAAGCCAAATCAAAATCAAAACAATATAGCTAGCCATTTATAGTATACATTTGGGACATATTTCTGTTTAGAAATTGTAAAGGTGTTCTATTTTTCATATTTAGGAACCTGTGTACTGTTTTTTATAGTTGCTGCACCATTTTGCCTTTTCACCAAAAATATACAAAGCTTCCAAGTTCTTCACACTCTTGCCAATACTTGTCTTTTTTTTTTTTTTGACAACGATCCTTACAAGTATGAGGTGATATGTCATTGTAGTTTTGATTTGTATTTCCCTGATGATTAGAGATGTTGATTATCTTTTGATATGCCTGTTGGCCATTTTTATGTTTTCTTTCCAGAAATGTCTGTTCAAGTCCTTTATCCATTTTTCAATTATTTAGTAGGGTTTTTTTTTCATTAAGTTGTAAAAAATGCTTCAATATTTTGGAAATTAACTGTTTCAATGAGTATGAAGTGTCAATAATGCAAGATAAATAATTTCTAGATATATGTTTTAACACTTGAAAATTTGAGAGAGCTCTCATTACGTGTTCTTATCACAATAAAATAAAATATAGTAAAACAATTTTAAAGATGATAAACATAAAATTCAAGATTGTGTTTACTCTGAGAAGGCAAATGGGTCACGGTGCAAGCACACAGGTAGATGTGGCAGTAGTGTAATGTTCCAGTTCTTAAGTTTGTTGTTGGGTTCATGGGTATTTTATCATGAGCTTTATATCTTTATCTTTTGAATCAACCAAACATTACATTAAAGAAAAAAATAGGTAAAAAATCATATAAACTCAAAGTGAATGTCATTTTAGTGGAAAAAAACAACATCACTGGAGAGACCATGTTGTTTGTGTATCATTTTATATCAGGGAAGAAAATTTTAATTTACTAGATAATTTTTCTTTTTTTTTTTTAGAATAATACCTAAATTTAGGAATTGGCATTTGCTTAGATGATCAGTTATCCTGTGTTAAAGAAGAAAGTGGCTGGGCACAGTGGCTCATGCCTGTAATCCTAGCACTTTGGGAGGCTGAGGCGGGCGAATCACCTGAGGTCAGGAGTTTGAGAACAGCTTTGCCAACATGGCGAAACCTCATCTCTAATAAATATACGAAAATTAGCTGGGCGTGGTGGCACACATCTGTAACCCCAGCTACTTGGGAGGCTTAGGCAGGAGAATTGCTTGAACCGGAGAGGCAGAGGTTGTAGTGAGCTGAGACTGCGCCACTGCGCTCCAGTCTGGGCGACAGAGTGAGACTCCGTCTCAAAAAGAAAAAAAATAATAAAGAAGAATGAAACTAGAAAACACATTCTGAGATCTATTACATGATTTTTCTTAACCAACTGGATTCATTATTTTGTTTAAAAGTGGTTTTATATTCCTTTATTTGATTTGTGGAAATAAATGAATGGATATAAAAATGCTTCCTTAGGAGATCCACTGATTATATGTGAAGTACCAGGTGACACCTGAGGAAATCTTACTTTCCTGTAAATATCTGCCATCATTAGCTCTGAGATTTCACAAAACTTTAAAGGCAGAATGGACTTTTAGAATTATTGTGTAACTTCTAGAGCATTATTTCAATCTATTTACGCGGCATTAAAATGCTCAAGTGATTTTCATTAAATTGCTTTTCCTTAATGCCTGAACTATAATTGCATTGCCTCATCATTGGAATTCCTAACTTGAATATTTGCAATTACTTATGTACTTTTCAATATGAAAACATCATAACCCTTGAGTACAATAACAGTGACACGAAGTCTACATAAAATGCTGTCTTACAACAATGACATCACAGCCACAGGAAACGCTGATCTATGGTTGTATCTTGCCAGCTGTTAAAGCACAGAGCTACTATCACAGCTTTATTTTGCTTTTGTCGGTCACTTTTCCTGAAAACTATCAAATGACAATGATGGCTACAATGCTAAATATGATCAATTATTATTGCTTTGAAGCGATGTATGCATTTATTTTTTTATATGCATATATGTTTTTATTCAAATTCAAAATTCAGTGATGGGTTACATTTTGGGATTGAGGAAACTTGACTTGATAGTGGCTCAGGAAAAAAGATTTGACCCTAAGTTCCACATAAATCATAGAATTATGTGACTACAAAATATCCTAGAACCACAGTGGGCTTGCTAGGGTTAAAGTACAAATCTTAATTTATTCCTCTTGTAGTCATGAGGGCTATTCCAAAGCCAAATTTACATTATGGTAATGGAGAAATAATGTTAAAATGAAGGAAGGAAAAAACACAATAGGAAAATCACACTTGCCACCATCCATTACTTTTATACGCATGCTAGACATTTTGCATAGCTACATAATTTAATTATTTATGAATCTAAAATTACACTGTAGAGCTACTATTTATAGTCTGATTTATTTTTTATAAAGGAAAACCTTGAGATTTAAAGGCATTAAATAACTTGCACCAACAACATGAGTGGAAAAATAATTTAAATTAAATATTTCTCATAGTCATTCCACTGTGGGAAGACTGTGGGTGCAAATAACAATATGGGCCATTTCCATGACTATGATATATACATTGTTAAAATTCATTTCTGTTTACAGAATTTAGAAATTTAAATTTCTTCACCTTTTTTTTTATTATTTTTTGCTTTAATTACTATCTGGCTGACTGTTGGAACAGTTTGCTAAAGCTCAGCGTTTCCAAATGTTCTTGGTACCTTTGTTGAAAATGAGTTCATTGTAGATGTATGGATTTATTTCTGGATTATCTAATTTGTTCCATTGGTTTGTGAGTCCCTTTTTATGCCAATACTGTACTATTTTAGTTACTATATCTCTGTAGTATAATTTGCAGCTAGGTAATGTGATCCCTCCAGTTTTTTTTTTTTTTTTTCCCCTCTGAATGGCTTTGTATGTTACTGGTCTTTTGTGGTTCCATATAAGTTTTAGAATTATGTTTTCTATTTGTGTGGATAACATCATTAGTATTTCAATAGCAATTCCATTGCATTTGCAGATTGCTTTGGGTAGTATGGACATTTTAGCACCACTGATTCTTTCAATCCTTGAACATGAAATATCTTTCCATTTTTTGGTATCCTGTTTAATTTCATCAGTGTTTTACAATTTTCATCATAAAGACCTTTCACTTTTTGGTTAAGTTAATTCCTAGGTATTTATTTTTATATATGACTGTTGTAAATGACATTACATTTTATGTTTCCTTTTCCATATTTTCACTGTTGGCATGTATTTGTCTGTTTTCATGCTGCTGATAAAAACGTACTCAAGATGGGGCAATTTACAAAAGAGAGGTTTAATGGACTTACAGTTCCACGTGGCTGGGAAGGCCTCACAATCGTGGCAGAAGGTGAAAGGCATGTCTCACATGCCAGCAGACAAGAGAAGAGAGCTAGTGCAGGCAAACTATCAGGTCTTATAAGACTTATTCACTATCACGAGAACAGCATGGGAAAGACCTGCCCTGGTGATTCAGTTTCAAGGTGAGATTTGGGTAGGGACACAGCTAAACCATATCATGTCATATGGAAATGCTAATGAAGGATGTTGAATTATATCACATGCTTTTTCAGCATCAATTGAAATGATCATATAATTTGTCTTTCATTCTGTTGATATGATATAGAACCTTGATTGATTTGTGTATGTTGTACCTTGATTGATTTGCATATGTTTATGTTTGCATCCCAGGAATAAATCCCACTTGGTCATAATGAATTTTTTTTTTAGGTGTATCATTAAATTAAGATAGCTAGTATTATGGTGAAGAATTTTGCATCAATCGTCATCAGAGGTATTGACCTTTAGTTTTCTTTTATTATCTCTTTGAATAAAACTACTACCTCTATCTCTTTCTCTACCTCCTCTTTAAGGCCAGTAACTTATATTTACACTTTTGAGGCTATTTTCTTGATCTTGTATACATGCTTTATTCTTTTTTTTTTCTTTTGTCTTCTGTGATTGTATATTTACACATAGCCTGTCTTTAAGCTCATTAATTCTTTTTTCTGTTAGTTCAACTCTGCTAAGAGACACTGATCCATTCTTCAGTATGCCAATTGCATTTTTCAGTTCCAGAATTTCTGCTTGATTCTTTTTAGTTGTTTTAACCTCTTTGTTAAATTTATCTGATAAGATTCTGAGTTCCTTCTTTGTGTTATCTTTGACTTTTGTTGAGAATCGTCAAAATAACTATTTTGAATTCTTTCCAAAAGGTCACACATCTGTCTCTCCAGAATTGGTTACTGGTTCCTTATTTAGTTTGTTTAGTGAGGTCATGTTTTCTTGGATTGTCTTGATGCTGTTGATGTTCACCAGTGTGGGCATTTACAAGTTATTTATTGTAGTTTTCACAGTCTGTGCTTTTTTTGTACCCATCCTTTCTGGGAAAGCTTTCCTTGTATTCAAAGGGACTTGGGTTTTCCTATCTAAGTCTTTGGTCACTACAGTCATATCTGCTTTAGGGGTTATCCCAAATCCAGCAACACTGTGACTTTTGCAGTGTCATAGAGATAGTGCCTTGGTAGTCTTGGGTAACATCTGGAAGAATTCACTGATTTACCTGGCAAAGACTCTTATTCTCTTCCCTTACCTCCACCCAAACAATCTTTGTGTGCTGAGTTGCTTGGAGCTGCAGGTGGGGTAACACAAGCATCTTTGAGGCTGCCATCACTGGAACTAGGTTAGGTCAGACCTGAAGTCAGCACTGCACTGAATCTTGCCCAAGGCCTGCAGTGACCACTGCCTGGTTATCGCCTACATTCACTCAGGACCTAAGGGCTTGATATTCTGCAGGAAGCCAGGGGCAGTCAGGAATCTACCTGGTCCTCTATTCTACTGCAGCAGAGCTGGCATCCAAGCCATAAGACAGAGTCTGTCCCACTCTTCCCTCCCTTTTTCTCAAGCAGAAGAGTGTCTCCCTATGGTTGCTACTGTCCCCTGGCTCATGGTGTGTACTACCAGGATACTGCTGATGTTCACTCAAGGACTGAGAGCTCTTCAGTCAGCTTTGGTAAATTCTGTCCATCCTGAGTCTCTCTCTTCAGAGTAGTGGACTCCCCTCTGGCCCCGGGCTGGTTCAGCAATGCTCTGTAGTAGCCAACACCTGGACTCAGGTACCCCAGGCACCTACTTAGTGCTCAACCCCACTGTGGCTGAGCTGGTACCCAAGCTGGAAGACAAAGTCCCCTTCACTCTTTTCTCTTCTTTCCTCAAGCATAAGGGGTTTCTCCCCCATAGAAATCACAACTGGGAATGTGCTGTGTTACACCTGTAGCCAGTATAGCTCAGAGTCTTATCTAAGGTTCACAATGAGTACTGCCTGTCACTGCTGATTATTCAGGGCCCAATGGTTCTTTAGTCAGCGTGCAATGAAACCTGCCAGGACTGTGTCCTTCCCTTTAAGGCCTGGGGTCCCTTCTGGTCTTCTGGGTGTGTCAAAAAATTATGAATCCTTACCGGCATTTATAATTGCCTGTCATCCAGAAGCTAGGGTCTAGAATGGGGGCCTTAGAGCTCTACCTGGTGCCCTATTCTGCTATAGCTGAACTGATACCCACAATGCAAGACAAAGTCCTCCTTCCTCTCCCCTTTTCAATCTTCAAGAGGGAAGGAGTGGCTTCCAGAGATGTTAGCTGCTCATCCTGGTGTTGAGGAAGGGGTGACACAAGCATTCCCTTAGTTATCCCAATGGCGTTTCACCAGGTGGTGTGAACCTCAAGTACACTGGCTCTGGGCCCAGCACAGCACCAGAACTTGACCAGGATTTGCAATCCTTGTGACCTAGCCTGCCTTTCAAGTTCATTTCAAACCTCAGAGCATGTTAGTCTGTGGTGGCAAGATTTACCAGAACTCGGGTTTCTGCTGCTGTGATGAATAAAGGCCCTTGCCTTGGGCTGCTCTAAATGCTCCTTCTATGGGCACCAGCAGAGTTTTGGTTCTTGTTGCTTTGCACTGTGACAGGAAAGCACTGAGTTCCAATGCAATGGCTCACAATCACTGTACCTTCTCTCAAGTGTGCAGGTTTTCTCAGTGCTGCCAAGGGATGGGGAGGGGTGGTGTTAGCAATTCCAGACTGTCTTTCCTACCTTGTTCAGTGCCTCTTTCCTTAATATGATGTGGTAAGTATTGTTAGTTACCAATCCATTATATACAGTAGGCTATAGTTTCCTTTAGTAAATGTATAAATTCCAGTTGGCTTCTTATATAAGTAATTAACTCCTCCTTCCATGTCTTTGCCCCAGCAACCTATGGTTGAATATATTAAATAATAAACATTTTATTTATGTAGATTTGTTTAGTTTTTATTGAAATAAAAAATGTTCTCATACATTTAAATTCTTAAAACATTTTCAGAGTATTAATTTTAAAGGGATAGGTTAAATACATTGGCACATATAGGCAATTTGATTCCCCATCAATAAAATATGCAATTTTCTATTTTCTCAGAAGAACCTGAATATATGAAGTGATGTTTTTATACAAAATTGTTTTATTCATATACAAAATTATACACAATACAGAAACAAGAATTTAAAAAGCATATCATTTGATTTTATGTTTTCAATCAAAACTAGATACAGGATTATGACAAAAATGTTTAACTTAGGTATTGTAAAATGTTCGCACTCTTTTGGTAATAGGACTATATTTCTTTAAAATTGATTTATAGCAATACTTTTATAAATATTCATATGCAAATTACTAAAATATTACAAAATGTACTAAGAAGTATATTACTAAATTTGTAGGAAATCTTCAGCATATCATTTATTACAAAACTTTAGAATGCACCTATAAAATGTCATGGTATTCTGCCAACAAAATTGTTATTTGAAATGAATAATGAGGCTTTGAAATGTATCTTATACTTCCTGATTCTGCAAATTATGTTCTGGCTCTTAAAAATATTGAATATTCTGTGCTTGTGAAGTTATGTATTTGCTCATATAAAATAACATTTTGTCAGAAGTGTTATGGAAATATAAGTTCTCCAAAAGGTATACTTACATACCAACTAACATAGTAATTCATGGATTTTAATAGAAATGTGCCTGCTTTTATATATTTATCCTCTGTGGGACTCTGCAAATTTATTTTATTTTTAAATTTCATAGGATGTAGGATCTCTGAACATTTTACTGCAGATATTATTTTTATATATTGAACATGTCTTACACAAGTATTTCCTGCACTAGATGTTTTCTGCTAATATATCCTGAAGAATTAGTTCTTGCTTTTCCGAAAAGAAGCAAAATTGGTATTTCACAATGTTATCCTGAGAATGATAATATTTTCTCATGTATTGTAGCATATATTCCACGCTTTGATTTACTTTAGTTTAACTTCCCTTAATTAAGTTACAGCAATATGTTTCCTTAGTTTTGTGATTTAGTTTTTAAAAGGAAATAGAGCATTGCTTCATTTACTCCTTGGAGTCTCTCTTGGATTTAGTTCTGCACTCGGCATGGATACCTCATAAACCTATATTTTGAGTCTGGTTCTCACCTTGACCCTTTATCTGCAACTATCCAAGAAGTGAATGCTCTTGGGTGACTCTCTGACGTGTCAATACAACCTCTACTCCTATGTATATTTCCAGACAAATCGTAATTTTCAGTGCAGTAATAGTCTCCATTCCATCCTCAAAACATATTGCTTATTATTGTACCATAATTTTATGTTATTGCTTATATTTTAAAAAATTGAAGTTTTGACTGAGAATTATCACATCCATCCAGTATTTCATTTAATGTTCAAAGATTATATATTAAGCATTTACATTTAGGTCTTGGGTGAGGCATTGCCTATGTAGTAGCAACCAAGAAAAGCAGGAAAAAAAAGTAAAAATAAAAAAGTAGAAAACCATTATCTTCTAAGAGCTTATAGTAAAGTAAATAGGGAAATAAAATTCAAGTCCTATTGCTGTTTTCCTTATGAATATGTCTGATATCCATCACCTAAGCTTCTATTGTATTTCCATCAGTAATTCAGGCCTATGTACTGTGGCAGTCTTCCAGTTTACTTCCAGTGAGTCACATACACTGGCCTCGGTAGGTTTTTAAAATTGATTTTCGCTGAATCAAATGCATTTCATGACTCCTTCTTTCCTATTACACTTAAGGAATCTAAACAATTCTTCTCATTTTTTAAGGCACTGCTTCATTGATTCACTCTTTTATTCATGTGTCCATATATTTATTTATTACATGGCATCTTTTTACACTGCACTTCAGTTTAGGTAGAAAAAGAAAGCATTCTTTAGTAGATGATGTGGAGAAAAATATGTCTCACTATATATAAAGATAAAATTGAGATTTATTGTGGACCTTGCCATATATGAGTAGCAAGACCATAATAGTTTAAAAATCTAGGAGGAGAAAATGTTTACTTTACAATGGGGAAGAACCTCATAAAACTCAGAGCAAAAATCAAACAGAAATGGTTTTATGTCTGAATATAAATTAAGAATTACTGGTGGATGAAGGACACTTCAGTAAAAGATAAAAGGCAATACATGGATTGGGAGAAGGTATTTGTAAAGTTAAAGTTAGTAAGAAAAAGTTCCTGTGGAGTGTAACAGGGAATTCCTATAAATTGGTCAGATAAATGACAGAAAAAAAATAGACAAAAAAAGGCAAATATATCCTATATCTATTCTATAAGTGATTGCCTTTAAATTTAACATATACTTACAGGTGTACTTTTATTACCCCATGTTAATTAAACAGTGCAGTCCCCATCCATCAAGACAAGGGCTTTTACATGTGCCCCCTCCATGGCTCCATCTGTTCTTTGCTGTTTCCTACATTGGGATAATCTGGCCTCCTACTTAGAGAATATTGTAAATATTATCTTTATAATCAACAACTAGCAGATGTTGCAGTAATATCTAACAACTTCCAGTGATACTGCAGGTTATCATGGGTTTTTCTGACTGGTGACTAAAATTTTGTATCCAATGATTTACTCCTGAATTCTTTATACTGTGTATGTATGTACGTATATATGTATGTATGCATGTATTTATTTTGGAAAATCTTCTAATAATTCTACATAAATAATTCTAGATAAAGTTTATGTGTGGTATCATCATGCGAGAGAAAATGTGTGTATATAAATATCTTCTTACTTCTCCCCCAAGCCAAAAACTTTCATGTATTGTGGATCAGTACTTTCTCCCAATGTATTATGGCAGATATGTCAAATTTGGTACTTGGAATACTCTTTCAGAATAACAAATGGTGTCAGTCTTCAGTTCTGGAAAATTTTCATCTCTATTGCTTTACTTATTACATAGCCACAAATGTATCTTCTGGAAATCCAGTGAGTCAGATGTTTAAAGTGTTTGAAATGCTCTCTGTTTCTTTACAATTTTATTTTATTTTGTGCTTTCTATTAAATTATTTGCAGTACATAATGGGATAGTTCCTTGGCTCAATTTTGATTGAACAAATTTCCTTTGCAGCTGTGATCATTTTGTTATTCAGCCTACTTATTGCACCATTTTAATCTCAATGACCAAATGCTCATTTCCAAAATCTCAGTTTAATATTTTATGAATACAAAATTATCTTCATCTTTCTGAGGTGAATAATAACATCTAAAGTTCAGTGTTTTTTTTTCTTTTAACTCTATTTCTTTGGATGAAAAGCTTTTGCTGAATTTTGTACTTTATTTACATGGTTGGCTTTTCTCAAGTGTTGAATCTTAGTTGTGAGTTTAGTAATTTTTTTGAGATTTCCAGCTATATTATCTATTGGTTAAATTAATATTGCTAACTCAGGTTTTCTTTGGCTTATTGTTTGCATGACATTCTTTGCCAATCCTTTCTCTTTCAAACCATGTCTTTATATTTAAAGTGAAATAAGTCGATGATATTTATCTACATTTTTACCCTTTCTTTTCTTTGGTCTTGCTATTCTAGGGTTAGTTTTTTCATTTGGAGAACTTCTTTTAGCTAATCTTTTACCTTAGGTCAGGTGACAAATTTTCTTACTTTGGCATATCTGAGATTGTTTTCCTTTCCTCCTCATTCCTGAAGTGAAGTTTTACTTGATATTGAATTCTGAAATTATTTTTTTTCGCTTAGTTCTTGAGTCGCATCCCTTAGCTTTCTGATTTCTTATAAGATATCTGCTGTCTTTTGAATTACGATTTCGCTATAGGTAGAGGGTTATTTTCTCTGACTGCATAAAAGATTTTTGTCTTTGTCCTTATTTTTCAGAAGTTTCACTGTGATGTGTCTCGGCATGAATTGCTTTGAGTTTATCTTGTTTGCTGTTTGTTCACCTTTTTAATTCTATAAATTTATGTTAATTTCTTCTAGTACATTTTCACCTATGCCTTCTATTTCCTATCCTTCTAGGACTCCTATAAAATGAATATTAGACCTTTTAGATTGATACCACAGATCCCAGAAACTCTGTTCATTTCTTTTCAGCCACTTTTTTCCTGGATTGTTCATTGGGTAATTTCTGTTCTTTTATCTTCAAGTGAGATATTTTTCCCATTTGTTCCCCCTATTTTGCTGCTGAGCTATTGATTTTTTAAATATTTTTGTTATACTTTTACTTCTAAAATTTCGATGCCATTCTTCTTTATAACTTTTACTTTATATTGAGACTTTCTATTTTTTTTTTTTCTGAGAGTTTCTGTGTTTTTATTTGGTTCAAGTGTGTTTATAATTGCTTGTTGAAGTGTTTTGTGATGGCTTCTTTAAAATCCTTGTCAGACCAACATGGCACATGTATACATATGTAACAAGCCTGCATGTTGTGCACATGTACCCTGGAACTTAAAGTATAATAAAATATATATATATATATATATATACCCAGTCACTATAAAATTTTAAAAAAATCCTTGTCAGGCTGTTGTAATACCTGCGTCATTCCAGTATCAGTATCTCTGATTATCTGTTTCCATTTGAGTTGAAATTTTCTGGGTTCTTGGCATGATGGGTACCTTGTTACTAAATCTAAACATCTGGCGTACTATGTGATGAAATCTGGATCGTATTTAGAGCTTTTTAAAAGCTGGCTTTCTCTGACACTACTTCAGTGGGTGAAGGAATATACCACCTGTTCGTTCCAGGTTTTGGTAAAAGTCCAAATTCCCCGCTTAGCTTATGCTATCGCTCACATTTGAGACACTCCTCTTCCTGCTGGACAGAGATGGAATTCCAGGATCCCCACCAGGCTCCTCGTAATGCAATCCTGCCAAGAGATCACGGTAGGTTTAGGTCATTATCACCATGTGGTCTCCACGAACACTGTGGTGTGGTTTTATACTGTTTGATGTTTGCCCATAGCTCTAAAATATTATGCTCTCATTTCTTTAAACATTCTCCTCTCTTACTAGTCAATTTGGGTAATTTCTAGTGACCCATCTTCAAGTTTCTGATTCTTTTCTTGACTATATTTGTTCTACTGGTGATCCCTGTCTGAGAGTTCCAGTGACTGGGTCATATCTGAGTCTTGTTCTGATGATTGCCTTATCTCCCCATACTGTGTCTCCTTGCCATTTCAATTAACTCACAATCCTTTGTTAGGAGCTGAGGAAGCTGTATGACACAGTAGATACAGAAGTAAATGCATGTATGACAGGAGATCAGTGTGTGAGTTAGTGCTGTTTGAATCGGGAGTTAGACAGGGGTTTTACTTTGTTATTGCTATGGTTACCCTTTTTATATGGGACTCTTCCAATTCCTGTGGTGAGATTTTGTATTCTGGGTGCTGGTTGATATATCAGAGAGTTTATCTCAATATCTGCCCATCCCTTGGCTTTGGATCAACCTTTTGCACATTGCCTGCAGAGAATCTCTGTGTTGCCACATTCCCTGCTGTATCTCGTTGTTACGTTGGTAGTGTGGTGTTGAGAGGCAGGGGGTAGAATATCCCCCAGAGTTCTGATTAAGCCTCTGTCCTAGGCAGGTTCCATGAAACTCGGTTTTTGGAGAAGTAGTCTTCTTAAGAGTTTTGCCCTTTCTGTAGATATACTGATGGGCCTTGTATGGATTCCTGCTCCTCCCTCCTCCAGAGAGTTCTTTTCTGTTTTACTGAACCCTTCCCCAGCTGTGGTGGAATCTACCAGTGCCCATAGGCTACTGCTTTAGTTGCCTTTGTTTACTTCTATACCTTTGACTATTTTACATGCCTCATGTAAGAGCACGCATGCAGTATTTATTCTTCCATGACAGACAGATTTTACTTAGCATAATGTCCTCGAGGTCCATACATGTTTTCCCAAATAGTAGGATTTCTTTTTTATTAAAGATGAATGATATTCCATTCCTGAGGGTATACATATCTCAAAAATCACCAAATTGTATACGTTAATTATGTGGATTTTTTTTGGTATACCAGTTATACCTTAATAAAGCTGGGGAAAATAATACTTTTGTTTCGTTTATTCTTGCATATTTGAAGAGTTGAGATTGTGAGCTCATTGCAGTTCATTGTGATCTGTAGAAAACACATTAGCCTAAAATTTGGATGACCAACTGTGTAGAGAGAAGCATGCTTCTTTTCCCTAACAAAAACCAGTCCATGCTAACGTAATGAACTAGGACAACCCAGCCCCATCCAGGTTTCTGACTGAAGCCAGTCATCCCATCCTCATTTCTTCTAACAGATGCAGAGCCCAGGCATCGGAGGGGCCCTCGCCTGTGCTGCCAGGGCTTCCGCTAGGCTTTCATACTTCCCCTCACCTGCCTGCGTCTGGAGGTTTTTCCTGATTCCTATGGGCTCTGCAATGAAAGGGTGCTTGCGCAGTTTTCCGGAGGTTTTGGAGTTAAAATTTAGTCTGGACTACCTGGTTTAATATACTAACATTTATTTCTTATTTCTTTTTTCTTCTCCTTTTAATTTTTTTTTGGGGGGGGTTTCTTATAGGCAACCATTAGCTCTGTGAGATCAATCCCTGCAGTTTGCTACATGGTACACAGTAGTTGCCCAAATAATACTTGTTGACATGGTAGACAATGAATTATAAGTATCACCATATGCACAGTGATAAAACATATGTCACAAAATTCACTTTTTTTGTATTTTTGTGTGTTTTTTTTTGTTGTTGTTGTTATTTTTCGGGGTTTTATTTTTTCTCCAATGTCATAGGTTGACATAAAATGTTCTTAATATTTTTAACTATGATCATGTTTGTGGCTACATTATCAATTTGTATTTCAGAACTTTTTGATGAATGAATTTATCCTTGTTTTTAACCAATAATTTCAGAAGTATGTAATCAAAAATATTATAGAGCAAATTATCAATAGTTTTAAAATTATTTAGTTGCCCAAAAGTAAAAAAATACTTTACACTTACATATACAGATTTATTCTGGTAAGAGCAAATTATATAGTCTTGAAGTAACAATTTCATTACCTTTCAGCAAATCTTACACCATGTAAATCCATCAGCCGTGGCTGTTTTCTGTATTGAATTTGAGAATAAGAAATTTAGGTTCTTCTTAAGCTGTCAGAATAAGAGAGTTCCATAAAATATATTAGCAAGTGATAAATATTTAGCATAGTTACTGCTGTCAAAATCATGGACTGCCTGTATTTCAAATAGTAAACAGATAAAATATTAGTAGTAAATCTTTAAAGCACACTTATTTCTTTATCTTTCAATTTTTTTTAGATATCACGTATTTCCTATGGGAAGAATATAGCTAAGACTGTTTTATTTTCAATAAATCAAAATATAAAAAACAAGAACTACATTGAATTAGAAGTAGCATAAATATTCATGTTTTATCTTATATAATACTTTATTTGTCCATGTCTTTTTATAAAAACAACTGATTTTTCTGTTTCACATCTAACTTGGAGATGTAATATGCTTAGATAATTTGTGATTATAAATATCTAAATTCTTCATCACTTGATTGTATTAATTACTTTTATTTTTTTCTGGCTGGTTTCTAATCTCAGCTTTTCCACCTATTTCAACATACCCATGGGGAGATTTAACTTATTTCTACCTCAGTTTCCTCAGGATTGTTTAGATAATTGGATAACATTATATTTGTTTCTAACTTGGAATGGCCTCTAGCACATAAATTATAAATATACTGACAATGTTTTCTGAATGCAGTATGCTTTATCAATCCTTTTAAAATAACATAGTCCATCTAACCTGAAATACTACAAGAAGTTAAATGTAGTACATGTGAAATCTGTAGTAATTGGGAAGTAGATAACTAAGGTAATGCTTACATCCTGGATTTTCAGTCCTATATTGAAAAATATTTTATTACAAGGATGAGTTTCATAATTTGACTCAATGGATAAATTAAATGTGATTTTATTGTACAGCAAATATATATATAAAAAATATATATGCATATACATCTATACAAACAAATATTTGGTTACAGTCAAGGTAGCCATATTCAAGAAGTATGAACATTATGCAATAAATATTTGCAATACAGAAACTTACTGTGAGAACAGTGTCCTTAAGAACAGTAATGAATCATATTAAAATAACTTTTATCAAAATATATTCTTAATTAAACTTTAATTAAATTCATTTTGATTAGCTCTATTTTTTATTCATATTTTCATCTGTCATTGGTATGTAGACCTAAGTGTGCTTGCAAAAATATTTTCAAATTATATATAACCAGTAATACCTCCCCAACTTACTGTTGTTTTATGCAACTGGCAATTATATATCGTTACTTCGCAGACTTACGTTCGAGTCTACTTTTTACAATTTCCCTCTTTCACACATTCATCAATTATATCTTCCCACTCAGCAATTACCTAGTGAAGTTACATATACACAAAAATCGTTCTTCAGGAAAATGAAAGTCAATACTTTGAAATTTGACTCACTCCCGTTATTAGACTGTGTGATCACTTGCTGTATTCATAGATCCCTTTTCTCTGGAAATTATGATTTTTGGAGAAGGAAGTGTGCACCAGTAACTAATCTGCCCATTTAAGGGGAAAGGGAAATCACAAGATAACATTAAGTTCTTGGTTTTGCAAACTGTAGGACGTCTTTTAAATGCACAGTGAAAATTGTGTAAACCACTGAAAGAACAAACAATGTACTTCTTCTGCCTTTTAAAATCTTTCCCCTTTGGAGTGAGGTTTTTCTTTTGTGCCCTCACAGAAAACCCAGTGCTTATTAATAACATACATCATAGCATGTCAGTTATTAATTTATGTCCTTGAATCTACTGGATTGTACACTTACATTCAATTGATGTAATATGTATTTTAATAGTATCAGAATGAAAAAGGTAGAAACGTTTGATTGTTTTCCTTTCTTCCTTTCCTTCCACTTCCTCTCCTCCTCTCTATCCCCTTCAGTGTCTTTACTTTGACTCCTGCAAATACACCTGGTAAATTAATGCCCAGTGTCTCAGCCAAGGCAGGACCACATGCTTGGAAAGGATATCTTTATTCACAAAAAGAAAGTCACTAGAAATATAAAATAGTAGTTTGGAACATAGACATTTACAAAATCCAAAGCACTAGATTTGGGAAGTGCATCCTGAATTATTTCCTTCAGAGACAACATGAGAATTTGGGATCCGGGCTACTCTTCGTCCTTGCTTCCTGTTTCCACGTAGGTTTCTTCGACCATGAAAGAAGACGAAAAAGCTGTCTGGAGGGTGGTGTTAGCAGCAGGAATCAGGCATGTGGAGTCCCTGCCCTTCTTTTCCTTTCTGGTGGGTCTGCATGACTCAGTGCTCTCAGCTGGTCTGCAGAAGGGGTGTGCTTACACTCCTGTCTGACTGCGAGGGAAACCTGTGTCTTCCTGGCTTTCCGGGAATATTAGGGATTTCATTACTGCCCTGGAACTAAACCAGATTGCCTAACAGCATTCTAGGTAACATTCTGATTTCTCTCTGTTCAGATTTCTCTATCTCACCTGGTTCAAAACGATGGGGAAAATGTTTGTTATCAATTACATCTCATAAAATCCCATCAGAGTTGACTTATATCAGATTCTCAATAAATATTTTCAATAGATTTCAGTAAATTAAATTTTAATTTTAGGAATCTGCACAGAGAGACATTAGGTGTGAATAATGTAATATGTATTACTATAAATTTAACCGAACTTGATTAAAATTTTAGGGATTCTTTTTTAAATAATTCTATTCAAATTTAATTAAGAAGTAATGTCTGGGTGAGTTTTGCTCTTCATTTTTAAAGCACTTTCTCCTTCATCTAATTGTTTTAGACCCTTGGTCAAAAATGTTTTCTCTTTGTTTAAAGGTTACAGATGACTTCTGAAGATCTGCAATAGTAAAAGAAAAGGAACATATATTTGCAATTTGATGTAGGATATTCATGAATTTAATCACGGGATGCTTTCATTTAGAAAGAACCACATATATAGGAAACAGATTTTTTAATGTTATTTTGGTGAGATTTGAATTGCAGATAGTCTAATGGTGATACACTCAAATCATTGAGTCGTTTATCAGTTTTCATATTGCCGCAGTATGCATGGGGGTCTTTAATCCTTAAATAGTCTGACCGAATATATAATAGAGTATCTTGGTAATTTAAATATTGCACTTTGCTTAATTCCTTGTTTGATGGAGGGAGCTCTTCTAATGTTTTTCATATAATGGCAATTGAAAACAAACTTGTCATTTATTGAGACCACATGTAAGTCTATATAAAAAAAAAACCCAGAAGATAAGGATCAAATATGATTCAGGGAAATGTATAAATCACATAGTCCAAAAATAATAAATCAATTTTGTTTTCATTGTATTAGTCATGCCATTACAGTATCTAGCTTACTGAGTTTAACCCACAGCATTCCCAAAGCTGTCATACTTGGTTGTTCAACGGTGTCTCTGGTTTAAACTAAGAAATGAATAATAAATATGTAGCTTAGCAACCATCGACATGGTACACTGATAGCAGTCTAGGATGCTTAGAAATGGTTGTGGATATGCTTTTTCTTCTAAATCATCATTACAAATGTACTATTTAACAAGAGGTTAAATGCTAGTTATCAAAAATGTACAATAAAGAAATGGTTGTGAATACACTTTTCTTCATAAAAAAGGATGAGTTTGTGTCCTTTGTAGGGACATGGATGCACCTGGAAACCATCATTCTCAGCAAACTATCGCAAGAACAGAAAACCAAACACCGCATGTTCTCACTCATAGGTGGGAACTGAACAATGAGATCACTTGTACTCGGGAAGGGGAACATCACACACATGGGCCTAGCACCGGGAGGGAGAAGGGGGGAGGGATTGCATTGGGAGTTATACCTGATGTAAATGACGAGTCGATAGGTGCTGACGAGTTGATGGGTACAGCACACCAACGTGGCACAAGTATACATATGTAACAAACCTGCATGTTATGCATATGTACCCTAGAACTTAAAGTATAATAATAATTTAAAAAAACATTATAAACTTACTATTTAACAAAAGGTTAAATGCTAATTATCAAAAATGTACAATATTTGTGATCTCAGCCCTTTTACTTTTGTACAAATGGTGTAACTTTTCACAAAGAACATTTTTCAGAACAAGAGACTTCAAAATATGGCAAATATGGTGATTGTCTTGGAAACAAAATTTTAAATGCTAATTTTTTAAGTACAAAATGGTGATAGAACTGCTTTTCACTGTTCTGCAAAATCCACAAACATGAAATCCATTGCATCTTAACTGCTGCAACATCAAGTCTTCCCCAAAGCTGAGCCACTCTCTATGTAAATGATATAAAAAATACCGAAGCTGATATAAAGAAAACAAATAGGAACCTTTGGAGACTTTACTTTTGTCAGCAATTGTGATGATTTAATTACTTTCTCTGGTTGAAGTACTTTTTCCCCCTCCAGATTTCATGTTGAAACTTAATCCCTAATGCAACAGTATTGGGAGCCTTATGGGAGCTATTCAGGTCATCAGAGTTCTGCCCTCGTAAATGGATTAATGCCTCTGTAAATGGAGTTTCTACAAATGGGCTTTCTCTCTGCCCTTCTGCCCTGTGAGGACAGAGTTCCTCTGCTCAGTGTTCAAGGCTTAGAAACAAAGACACACCCTAACCTGCCAGTGCCTCGATCCTGGACTTGCTAGCCTCCAGAACTGTGAGATATTAAACTTCATTTCTTTATAAGTTATTCAGGCCGGGCGCGGTGGCTCAAGCCTGTAATCCCAGCACTTTGGGAGGCCGAGACGGGCGGATCATGAGGTCAGGAGATCGAGACCATCCTGGCTAACACGGTGAAACCCCGTCTCTACTAAAAATACAAAAAAATTAGCCAGGCAACGTGGCGGGCGCCTGTAGTCCCAGCTACCCGGGAGGCTGAGGCAGGAGAATGGCGTGAACCCGGGAGGCGGAGCTTGCAGTGAGCTGAGATCCGGCCACTGCACTCCAGCCTGGGCGACAGAGCAAGACTCCGTCTCAAAAAACCAAAAAACATTATAAGTTATTCAGTCTGAGGTATTGTTGAAAGCAGCACAAAATGCACTAAGATATTATTTTAATATTATATTAATATCTGTTCACCTTTTTTTCCATATCGCATTTTCCCATTTTATTGACATTGAAAATGGTTCTTGTTGGATATAGTTATTTATGTGAAACAAATTCCTTAATCATATAATGACTGATTTCCTTGAATGCCTTTTAACTTTAATGTACCATAATTTTCCCTTAATGACCATGAGATTATACATATAAATAATAAAAGTAATATTTGAAGTGTTAAAATAATATTAACTTTATAAATTTATGAATATATAAATTTGAATATATGTACAAATACTAAAATTGACATTAAATTTAAACTTTAAAAGTGAAGAGATAGAACTATGATCCAGGAACATAGAAAAATAAGATTTTACGATCTACGGGAGCACTGCATGGGATCTTTACATGTGTTACTGTTTACCTCCACCTTTATTATAAATAAAATTTATAATAATGTAAAACATTTACATAGGCTTTTAAAAATATACAGGCAATACATATTAATCTATCAAAATTATTTCTTTTAAAAATACCCTATGTTGCAAGATACTTCTAAATGCTACAAGAAATCCCAAGAATCATAAGACTCACATCTCCCAATGGGCAAACAAGTAGACAGATTATAAAACATGCCCACGTGGAAAAATTGCAAGCAGCAGCATGCATTGTCTAATGGGCAATGTTGGCATCTACCTTAGGTACCAATTCCAGCTCTATCTATACTTACATACTCTTAATTTTTCAGGATTGATTATTCTGTAAATTTTCCATGCCCTTTTTTGCCTCTTGATGGCTAAATTTTCTATTCACTTTTATTTTATGAACATTTCAGAGATCACGAGAAAACAGAAATTCAATTATTAAATATTTCATTATTTTTGTCTTAAGAAAACAATGAAATTATAGAGCAATTTATTATATATGTGAACTCTCATTATATATGTGAACCAAGTATTTGAGAAAGGCAGCTGGTACAAGCTATAAAAATGTTTGAAAATTACTGTGAATTAATTTTTCTATTCACGTCTCCAATGATTGTTATATATATAGTAAAACTGTTTGAGTCTTTTGAGGAATACCATTTTGCATATTTGTTGTATTAACGGGGCATTCATAAGTCATCAGTAAAGGCTAAGAACACCAGGTCTGTTTCCAAGTTGAAGTGTGTGGTTTGGCATCATTTTCTGCGGTCGATCTCAGAAATGCTTTTCTGTGTAGTGTTCATTCACTACCATCATTGTTACCTAATATGATTTTGCAAAGATTTACCTAGAGTCAGAGGTCATTGCACAAATGATTTCATTCATTCACTAATTCTTTCTACAAACAGTGTGTTTCTTATACTCAGAGAAGAAACATTCTACACTCCAGTTGTACTGCTCTCATTTTTAAAAAAACAAAAAGTGTCTACATGACACCAGTGTAGATCAGACATAGTCACAATCAACACTTTTCTCTTACTCCTAGGGATAATTAGCCTTTATTAGTACATACAGCAATAATTGGGGTTTTATTTCATAAGAGTTAATGGAAATACAGATGCCTTTCACAGACGTTTGCTTTGAAGAGATATCGCTTACAGAAAATTCACTTTTCTCAGTTAAATAATATTTTTTTCTTGATAGCTAGAATTAGGCCAAAGTTTTAAAAATATATAAAATATCTGTGTGTTTTAGGTTTCAACTAATTGGTACATTTGTATTTATGTATACAGCAAATTGCTGGATTTGTAGCTCAAAATTTCACTAAAATTTTTATGAATTTTCATAAATCTTAAGTGTCAATATTAGAACATTAATTAAATAAACTTTGAATAGTAATGGGTTATCTTAAAACAGCTCTTAATGTTCTTATTTTGATAACAAAATGGTGTGAATTCTCGTAGTAATTTTGGAAAGTGTAGAAATATTACATATATGAAAATGAATATTTTAAAAACCATTACATTTTATTCTGCAAAATATTTTTAATAGATACTTTATAAAGTATTTGGGGAATGCATTTAAATAAAGTGCAGTAAGTCATAGTTAGGTTATCTTTGCACATCCCTGATTATTACTTTTGCAATCACTAGGTCGAATGTTGGCCACATTTTAATTTATTCAACTACGCTGCCAACTTTAAAAATATATATATATCAATTTACTTTCAGTAGCAATGGACAAATAACTTACAAATCCTATGGATATTTACACATGTTTTTGGGTTTCTGTCTTATTTAAACCCATCATATATCTATTTCTCTCATGATACCACTTTGTCTTAAATATTGTTGCTTTAGTGTATTTGAATGCATAGAATTAGGATTGCAGTATATTTATCTTTCAAAATTTTCTTCGCCTTTTTTTTACACTTATATTGGCAGGAGACTTTCCACATTATTGTCCTAAGCTGCTAAAGAGAATTTCACTATGACCTACATGATTTGGATAATATGTTTTGCTAATTAATTTAGAGATTGGATTTTTACATCACTGATAATATTTTATACCACAAGGAATATCCCACCACTATGCATATCATCTTTTAAAAGGCTTTCTTTGGTTTTCTTCATATGTATCCTATAAATCCTGATCTAATTTATTCTTAGATATTTTGCACAATCTTTTTGCTAACATTAACTGGATCTTATTTTTATTATGGTTTCTATTAGGTGGTTCTTGACTGGAAGAAGTGCTATTGCATTGTATGTGTTATTTTGTAACATATATCCAGATTGGCCTTGATATGTTTTCTAAGTTATCAGTTTGTAGTCGTGGGGTTAGCTTGTTTACACTTCTATGCAAAGAATGATGATTTTTTTTTAAAAAAAAGTTTAAGTTCTGGGATACAAGTGCAGAACGTGCAAGTTTGTTACATAGGTATGCACGTGCCATGGTGGTTTGCTGCACCCATCAACCCATCATCTACATTAGGTATTTCTCCTGATGCTATCCCTCCCCCAGCCCCCCACCCCCCGACAGGCCCCAGTGTGTGATGTTCCCCTCCCTGTGTCCTTGTGATTATGTTATCTCTATATTCATATTATTTGTAGTTTTAAAATAATTTAAAATGTTGAGTAGGTCAAAACTTAAACTGTAGCACTAAAAAAAAAAAAAGGTTGAAAAACAAGCACTTTAGGCTCTTTCTCTGATTTTATAGGTTCGATGCAATATTTTAACATTAAATATGATAATTATGATGATGATGACGACGATGACTGTAGAGAATGTCTATGAGTCTATGGAATATCCTGCTGATTGTAATGTCCTAAATTTCTTTTTGAAATGAATTTTTAAGTTGTGCAAGGATTTTTAAATTTTAATCAAATGCTTTTTGGGCAATTATTGAGATGATTTGGGGTTACTTTTCCCCTTCTAGTGAGCAATTTATCGGAGGAATTCTATGAATAACCTCTTGAGAGCAAAACCATTTCTGCCATTATAGCATAAACACTTCTTAGTCATGTGTTATTGTTAAACAAATTTACTGCTGAATTCAGTGTTTGGCTGTTTTCTTGGGATTTATCTATTTATTCTTAATTTGCTTTTATGTAAAGTTGTAAATACTTATTTCATCTCAAATATTAATTTTGATGGCCTAGAAAATGTTCTTTATCATCACATGGAGAGCCAGATTTACTCTGGATGTATGCATAGTAAGATGCTATTAATAGTACTTACCCCGTAATTTATTTAGTTACTTTTTGAAAAGGAAAGTTATTATCTGATCTTATATAAATCAGCAGATTCAGGGAAGATGGCTTTATTGAGACCCTATATTATTAGCTACAAGTCTTTGGATCTTACAATTAATTTGAGTAAAGCTATAGGTGCAGATAAACTCCTTGACATAATGTAAAATTCAGCATGAGCATTGAAGGAGTCTTGTCATTTGCATATCTAGGGAAAGCCGACTGTCTTGCAGTCTATTAGTCTTTGTTTTAGCTAGATCAGCCCATATGGAAATACTGAACGCAATAACCTTGCAGGCACACACAGATCCACATAGGAGCCGATGAAAACCAAGCCTAGTCATGTAGTGGTCCATTCCCCACCTGTGACATATTTGAAGTAGTCCGCTGCCAGAAGCATAATGTGAAGGTAACAACTCAAGCCTTACAGTCAGACTGTGGGCACACAATGTGCTACCAACATATAATTAAATGTTTAATAAATGTGTGCTCATTAATACTATTGTTATAATCCTATTCTTCTCGAGTGAGCCCTGGGCACCAGATTGCCTATTGAACTGTCAGGGAGGTGATAACCTTTACTGGTGGTTAATACATTCTTTCTGAAACTTATTTTAATGTGACATTAGCCTAACAATTACTATCCTTTCTCTATATTGTCTAGAGAGATAATTACGCTGTTTCTAATAAAAGTTGAAATATGTCAAACATTGAAACAAATGTAAAAGCTAAGTTTTAAACTGTATTATACAAATAATTATTCTAATAGTAGCTCTAATCCAAGATTAAATTAATAAAGATCAGCAACATGGAAATGAAAGAATCAGGAATAAAAGTAGGCTAAGACTTTAGGTGTCAAAATATATTGATTTGTACTTAAAATTGATAATTATAACCATGTATCAAAATATTTACACTTCAAACTAAGAATAAAACCACTGAACACAAAAGGAAACAATTGTAAGCATAAATATTTCCCCCAAATATAATTTCAATAATTTTCCCAGTCAGAATTTACATAGGCCATAAGTGTAGTAAAATGTAAACACAAATATTTATACAATAAAACCTTTGAAATAGACATTAGAATAATTCTTCTAAACAACTAGCAGGAAAGTCATTATTCATCAAGTGATTATTTTAAAAGATACAGAAGTACAAAAGGTACCAGTGTTTTCCATAATAGCCCCAAACTTGAAACAGCATAAAATGTATGAACAAAAATGTCGTTAATGTATTTGTAATATGTATCTAGGATGGAAAGCGATAGAGAAATGATAGAACAAAACACAAACATGGCTGCACCTCAGTTACATAATGTTGGGTGGAAGAAACAGATAGGAAATATTGTAGACAGTGTTTTATTTATAGACATTTCAAAAGCAAGGGAAACTGACTTGGAATGACAAGAATCAGACTAGCGGCCACTGTGGGGAAGGGAAAGGTTGCAGCATCTTCTGTGCTGGCAACATTCTGTACTGGACTTGGGAGGTGGGTCCGCAGGGCTGTTCACTTTCTAACAGTTTATGAAGCAGTATAGCTAGTATTTGTGCCCTCCATCCTAAGTTATACCTTAAATAATTTAGAACTTTAGAATATGTTCAACACGCTATTCAGTAGTAGTGAATGCATTTTCAAATAGTCAAACAGGTTAGTATATTTCTGAAGAAAACATCACTGCAATATGTATTGACTTAAGAGTATTCTTTTCCTTCAGTCTAGTAATTCTGGAAAAATACAAACTCCAAGACAAAATAGAAACTCTCTAGTTCATTTAACAGCATGAAACAAAAGCTTAACACAATTAGAAAAAAAAGAATAAAACAAGTCAGCCAAGCTGGTGCCTCTAGCTCAACGTTATGGGGAACTAAAGAACCCCTAAAGTAGTGTAAAATGAAGAAAATAATATTTATTAGACTTCTTTATTGGTAGAAGGCTGTATATGATTGCATGCAGACAAAATAAAAATAGGATAAAATGTAATTTCCTTTGGCAAAGGAATAGTTAATGGCTCAGCTACGAAATGGGCTATCATGCGATCTTTAAAAGAGACATTCGCTTTAAAAGAGACTTCTTCACTTTCATGGAGACATAATTATATTAAGTATAAAAATAGTGGGTGAAATGGATTGTGGTGGCCACTGCAGTTTGGCAGTTTCAACCTCCATTCTCCTCTCCTCCCTTGATGTTTTCCTTTACAATAGGGGCTAAAGAGTCTAAAAAGTCATTTTCTGAGCTCCCTTGCAGCATGAGGTCAGGATGCTGGTTAGGTTCTACCAATTCCCAGTACTCTCCTGAGACTGGGAAGGCAGAAGTGACTCAGAAGATACCATCCTGGTTTTTGTTTTCTTTTGTTTGCTGTTGGAGTAGGCACATCAACCTGTTGGTCCAGAAGCAGCTGTGGCTAAGGAGGTATTTCATTCCAGAATGTGGTCACCAGACTTCAGAGTGTCCAGGGCAGTTGAAACAGTAGCCACTTTTCCCAGGTCCTGGTTCTCTCTTCCGAGTTGTATCTAAACTGCTTCATATTCCTGGTTTGATGCAGGGAGTAGAACGCTTGTAAGTGAGTTCTGCAGTGACTGGGACCATTCTTAGTGGTCCAAGATAGAACCCTCTCCTCCAGAATCATATTAAATCCCCTTTTTTTTTTTCTTAAAATACCTAAAGTTTCCTTTATTGAATACCAAATGATACTGTGATTTAGATAGGTTCATTCATTTATACATATTTACTTAGGGCCTGATATGTCCTGTCACTATTCTAGGTCTTGGTGAAAAAAAAAAAATTCTACATACAGAGCAACCTCTTTGCTCTGGAGCAGTTTATATTATAGGACAGGTAGTCAATCAAGAAAAAACAAATGATACCTAACTGTATACTACCTAAGAAAGATTTTTTGTTTGTTTGTTTTATTTTGCAAAAGTAAATAAAACAGAGGCAGCCTTGAGTGCACAGGTGGCGTACGGTGCAGTATAAATAGGGTGGTCAGATGAGATCTCATCAAGGAGGTGATACCTGAGCAAAGATTGGTAGGAGGTCAGGTAACACCCCAAGAAGATTTATAGGGTGGAGGGAAGGGCTACCCAAGGCCCAAAAGGCCGAACAGTCCCAGAATGTTTGAGAAATGGCAGGGCAGGCTTTGTGGTTTAAGCAGCAGTGAGACAGGTATGGGAGAGGAGGTCAGAGTTGGCAATGAGTCCAGTTATTTGGGAACTTGTAGGACATCATATGGATGCTGGATTTTACTCTGAGATAAAGATGGGGAGTACGGTGAGTTTTGGGCAGAGGATTGATGTTTTAGGAGGAATGAGCTGCTGAGAGCAGACTGTAGATGAGCAACATAAGTCCCAATAAAGAGGTTATTGCACCAATTCAGGAAACAGCAATGGGCTGCAATTCAAGAGGAAATGACAGCCGTGGAGGAAGAGTAGATATCATTGGATGGCTGAGTTTTATTTTCATATTTTTACTTTACATTGTTTTTCGAATTTTCTACAATATGCATGTTTTACTTAATAATAAAAATATTTTGTGAATTAAAATTTACAGATAGCAAAACGCAGAGTACAAAATGACTAAAGGAGATAAATATATTGAATACCAAATATAAAACACCCAGAGAGAGGGAAAGGAGAGGAAAGGGAGAAGAAGAGAGAGGGAGAGGGAAAAAGGAAACCCAATGAAGTGAGAATTGGGAATAAATCTTGTTTGTGAGGGAAGTTTTATTGGACTAATTTGTCCTCATGCTGGTTAAGAAGAGACATGAGGCGTAAGGGCAGGAAGATGGTGTGAAAGTCTTGATATTGTCAGATGACTATTGGCTTGGGGATGCTAGAATAGCTGAACTCAGTCATTAGGACTCCAGAAATATTTGGAATGATGATTTATCCTAAGCCATTGACTCTTGAAACAATAACAATAATAACAACAAACAAACAAACAAACAAAAAGCATCTGTTTAGTGCCTGTTTCTCTTTTAGGTGCCAGATACAGGGCAGTGAAAAAACACGCAAAGCCCGTGGCCTCATGAAACTTGGTGTTTCATTAGTCTATAAAGAAACTGAGACAGAAATTTCTGAAATTATATCATAATTTATTACTTCTGATAAAGAATGAGAACTTGAGAGTAGGGTTGTTGCTCTAGAGTTGGATCTAGAATTATTTAGAAAGACAAGTAGGGAGATTGGGAGAAGAACTTTTCAGACAGAAAGGAGACATTTTTGAGGATGAGACATGAAGCCGGGAAGCTAGAGATAATATGGTGTGAGACATCAACCCTGTCTGTCAATGATTCAATTATAACCTTGTTCTGGAGAAAAATCTGTGCAGAATTATCTCTGATTAAAGCATAGACACTTAACTGCTGTAGTTCAATAGTTTCAAAAGTTTTGTGTTCATTCATTCCTAAAAGTGTAAGAAAACAATGAAGTACAATATATGGATGTTTTAATTTGAGTTGTATCAGAATTAGTATATGAATGCACGTGTGGATATGTGATAATTTTACACAATTTTTTCATAACCAATAACCATCCCCACCTCCAGCCCCACTCTACCCTTAAGTATCCTTCTACTTTCTATGTTTATGAATTCAATTAATTTGATTTTTAGATTCCACAAATAATATAATTTTAAAGATTATATGCACATACACATGTACGCACCTAAACATTTTAGTTGTGATATTTTCTTCCCCTACTCTATAACCAGGCACTCTGATTTCAATTGCATGGACCTCGTCAAAGACAAAAGATGCTGTCTAATTCTCTTCTCCAACCACATATCAATGCAATTTTTAATTTTTAGTACATTGTATTTTTTAATAAAACTAGGTGCTTATATTTTAATTTTCTATGTATAACTGAAAAATAATTTCAATTTTTTGTTGCTAAGCCAGTTTGCTTTCCTCATTGTATTTTATTCATTAGAATATGTATCTTTTCTTCTAGGCTATAATCCCCTTCTATAAAAATTAAACAGTGTCTCATAGTAGCCAACAAAAATGTATTTGATAAATGACTAAGAATCTAGTAAAATATAGTAATATTTTAATAACATACTTATTAATCATATAATGTATATCACATATATTTTTGTTACAAAATTGTACATCACTGTTCTGTGAGGAGAAATTTTTATATGTATTCATATATTTTCAAGTTAGCATCACAAACCACAAGGATTTGTACTGTACATTAAAATATAGGTTTTAAAATGAGTGCTTTAATTATCTAATTATTTGTGTTCATATTATTCAATTTCCATGTTCAGAAGCATACTTTGTATGATTGGAAGTATATATTAATTGGAGAGGAATCCTCAGGGGTGATTAAAGGTTTTTTTTAGTATAATTTATATAATTTGGGTGAGTATATGAGCTCTTTCAGACATTAGTAAATTTCAGAAATTTAACAAATTATTTTTTCACTCTCATAATCCCTATCTACATGCCAAAGTGAAATGGACATTTGGCAGTTGACCAGTTAATTTGATCAATGCAGATGCCAAACAATATTATGTGGGAAAAAATATAACTTGGCAGCTTAAGTGAGGTCTTAATGGACCAAATGGTTTGATGCAACTGCAGGGAGGGTTTCCCTACCTTGTATAAGCTGACTCTATAAAACTCACAGAACATTTCACTGGTTGGCTATATGAAATCAAGCAAATGTTTTCAAATTTCAGTATTTTACCAGCCAGTGATAAAATTGATTAGATTCTTTTGTCCCTCAACTAGATATGAAATAATGCAGTAATAATCCCCTATGTTCATTCATGGCCTTTAATAGTTTGAACTGGAAAGTTTGAAAAAAAAATTATTTATGGAGGTATCCGCTAAAATACTTATTACGATGTGTTTACTAGGAGATTGCATTTATTATTCATGAACAAACTCAGGAAACTTTTTCATTGTATTTTTTTGGCTTTTAAGATTAAATTTATCTCATATTTAAGAATAAAGTTAATTTAATGAAATGTTAGATAATTTGTCTTATCTGATTTTTAGATAGTATGAAGCTGGTCTCATGCAATTATTGACTAGAGAATGATCAGAGCTGCGTGTTTAAAGGAGTGAAAAATGATTCTGGAGAATAATACAAAAAATATCACAATAATAAAACCAATATAATATTTTTTCAAGAAAAAAAAATCCAAAAGAAATTTAGAAGGAAATTGCCCTCCTGTATGAGAGAAATGCATTAGTTTCTCTGTGCAGGAAAATTAAGATTTTCTTTACTGTTATCTGTAGCAACCATTTTGAGTGCAGAAGTTAACACTCAACATAAGTACATCTTAATGTACATTATCTCATTTATTCTAGTAGAATGTGATCTTCCTAGGACCAGAACTGTGTTACCTTTGCAACAAAGATGCTCAAAAATAAAATAAAATAAAGTTTAAAATATCTTTCCTATGAGCTACCACAGGCTGGTTCCAATACACCAATACACTGTCTTCTCACAACCCCTACACTTTCAAAGTTCTGGAAATCTGGCATTTGCAGATGACTTATGTAAACAGCTAATACACAAATTCAACTACATAAATGCCATAAATTGCAGAGTAAATCTGTAGAAAGGTGATGTCAATTTGCTGAAGGACAAACCATAAAGAGTTTCTTATCGGAATATGTAGTTCTGGCTCTTCTTCCCAAGGGGACTTTGAAACATGTGGGAACTATGCCTTTTCTTTTGATGATGCAAGCTTTCTAACTATGTCCTTCTCCCTAGAAACTATTTTTAACCTATGCCATTTCACATCATTGAATTCATTACTAGCTCTGGAGTAAAACTGGACCCATGTTGCACAATAGACGACCTTTAGAATTTAGGTACAGAGATAAATTTATTTTAGATCAACTGTCACTTATTATTCCAATTTTATTTTAATTATTTACCTAACTTTGGATTTAAATGCATCTGTTTTAGAAATACCAACACAGAGTGAAAGATGAAACTGAAATATTCCACATTGAAGGATTTATGTGTCTTATGTATCATCATATTAAAATGTATCATATTTCCAGACATTGCATGAGAGTACTTTAATGTACTAGTTAGTGTTGACTTATAGAATAGTTTTGATAATTTCATTATCTAATAGATTTTGATTTCTGGATATAAAAGGCCATCTAGAGAATTACATTTTAATTAGAGCTCTAAGTAGGTATCTAAAGTCCCAAGTTTTAGAGATAATCTGAGTTTGTAAATAATATATACTATTTCTCAGATGAGGTTAAAAACCTGAGTTAGCTTTGTGGTTCTATAGCTAAGTTTCATTTCAATGGAAAAATAAAAGCCTGAGAAGTCTACACAATTTGTATACCTGTAATCTCACATCTTGTTCGCAAAGCAAATGCTCTGTCAAAAATGATGGTGCATTTTGCTATTCCATGGAAGAATGAAGTTTCAAAGGATAATATTTAATAACAAAATATACAATATTCTTAGGAGCGTGTGATTTCAGTGTAATAGAAGGAAAATCTTTCAATATTTTTATATAGATTCATATTTTCAGTTTGATATATTTTTGAAGTGCCATCCACAGGTTTAGTATACATTGTTGATACTGAGAGATATGAAAATGAGTAAGAGAAAATTACTGCTCATAAAACATACACTATTTGTCAGTGTCCATCTAGTAAATAGAAATACTCTAGATCTATGAACAGAGGTTGGTTGTTTGTTTGTTTGTTTTGAGACAGAGTCTCGCTCTGTCGCCCAGGCTGGAGTGAGTGGCGTGATCTCGGCTCACTGCAAGCTCCGCCTCCCGGGTTCCCGCCATTCTCCTGCCTCAGCCTCCCGAGTAGCTGGGACTACAGGCGCCCGCCACCATGCCCGGCTAATTGTTTGTATTTTTTAGTAGAGACGGGGTTTCACCGTGTTGGCCAGGATGGTCTCTATCTCTTGACCTCGTGATCCGCCCGTCTCCGCCTCCTAAAGTGCTGGGATTACTGGCGTGAGCCAGCCCCCGGTCAGAGTATTTAATAGATGCAACTGAAGAGCTGAGAAGCTATGTAAACTGCTACTGGGTAACACATAGATTAGTAATGGTAGGAAGGAGCTAACAGGGTGAAGAGAAACTACAGTGTGAACCAGGGTTGCCAGACCCTGTAGCAGGAGCTGTGTGGCAAAAACAAACTACTGTTGGTGCTTCCCTATTCAGATGAAAGAGCTACCAGAAAGGACTTTGAGCCACAGTGGACAGGCAACAGCAGTAAGAGATGCATCTCTAGACATCAGAAGAGAAATGCTCTGGGTTCTCTCCAGTTCCGCCCACCAGTCTTCTGCCAGCATCTTCCATTGACTGAATCTACCAGGAAGCTACTAGCAAGAGGCCCTGGGAAATTGATTTCTCTGCAATGAAACAGAGTGGAGAAGGGGAAGGAATAGATCTGAGAGCAAATAAGCAGGTGGCCCATCAGCACAGGAATTAAGATGGAATTCTAATCACTAGTGTGGTGCAGCATGGCAAAGGCCATGAGAAAAGTATAAAATATTACTCAAGTGATAAGTGAAAAACTAAAATAGTAGATGGCATGTGATGTGTTTCATATTTAAGGTGAACATATTATTTATCTCCAAAACCAAGAAAGCTTTAAAAAACTGGTACCAATCCTACTGGCACTATTCCAAAACATCAAGAAGGATGGGCTCCTTTCTAATTTATTCTATGATGACAGCATCAGCCTGATACCAAAATCTGTTAGAGATACCATGAAAAAGAAAACTGCAGGTCCAAAACCCCTGGTGAACATCAACATGAAAATCATCAGCAAAACTGAATCCAGCAGCACATCAAAAAGTTAATACAAAATGATTAAGTAGACTTTATTCCTGGGATGCAAATCTGGTTCAACACATGCAAATCAGTAAATGTGATTTACCACATGAAAAGAATTAAAAGCAGACACCATACGATCATCTCAATTGATGCAGGAAAAGCTTTTGATAGAATCCAACATCCCTTCATGATAAAAACCCTCAACAGAGTAGGTTGAAGGAGCATACTTCAAAGTAATAAGATCCATCTATGACAAAACCACTGCCAACACCATACTGAATGGACAAAAGCTGAAACCATTCCCCTTGAGAACTGAAACAAGATGCCTTGTTTCATGCCCCATCCAAACAGGAAAAGAAATAAAATTATCTATCTTCACTGATGATATGCTTCTATATCCAGAAAACCCTAAAGATACCACCAAAAGACTCCCAGAACTGAAAAAAAAAAAAAAAAAGTTTCAGGATACAAAATCAACATACAAAAGTCAGTGGCATTTCTATACACATTCAAGCTGACAGCCAAATCAAGAACACAATCCTGCTTACAGTAGCCCCATCCCAAAACTGAAATATTTATGAAGACATGAAGGAGGGGGAAGATCTCTATGAGGGGAAGTGCAAAACACTGCAGAAAGAAATCAGAGATGATACAAATGAATGGAAAAACATCCCATGCTCATGGATTGGAAGAATCAATATCATTAAAATGACCATACTGCACAAAGCAATTTACAGTTTCACAGTTATTTATGTCAAACTATCAATGTCATTTTCCACAGAATTGGAAAAGTCTATTCTGAAATTCCTATGGAACCAAAACAGAGCCTAAAGAGCGAAAGCAACCCTAAGTGAAAAGAACAAAGCTGAAGGCAGCACACTAGTAGACTTCAAACTATACTATAAGGCTACAGTAACCAAAGCAGCATGGTACTGGTTAGAAAGCAGATACATTGACCAACGGAGAAGGTTGTATAATCCATAAATAAAGCTATACAGCTACACCATCTGATCTTAAACAAAGCTGACTGAAACAAGCAGTGGGGAAAAGACTCCCTATTCAATAAATGGTGCTTGGATAACTGGCTAGCCATATGAAAAGAATGAAATTGGACCCCTATACAAAAGTTCACCCAAAATTTATTAAACATTTAAATGTAAGACCCCAAACTATGAAATTCCTAGAAAGAAACCTACGAAACACCTTTCTCATCATCCACCTTGGCAGGATTTTTAAGTCCCCAAAAGCAAATGCAACAAAAACAAAAATTGACAGTGGGACCTAATTAAACTAAAGATCTTCTGCACAGCAAAAGAAATCATCAACAGAGTAAATAGACCATCTACAGAATGGGAGAAAATACAAACTATGCATCTGACAAAGTTCTAACATACAGAATTTACAAAGAACTTGATAAGTAAAAAATAATAATAATTCCATCAAAAAGTGGGCAAAATACATGAACAGACACTTCTGAAAAGAAAACAAATGGCCAAACAAACATGAAAAAATGTTCCTAATCACTAATCATCAGAGAAATGCAAATCAAAACCACAGTGAGATATCATCAAACCAGTCAGAATGGCTATTACTAAAAAGTCAAATAATAACCTGCTGTTGAGGCTGCAGAAAAAGGGAGTGCTTATACACTGTTGGCAGGAATGTAAATTACTTCAGCCACTGTGGAAAGTAGTTTGGAGACTTCTCAAAGAACTTAGAAGCAAAACTACCATTCCACTCAGTAATCCCCTTAATGGGTATATAGCTGAGAGAATATAAACGATTCTATGGTAAAGACACAGGCACGCATATGTTCATTGCAGCACTATTCACAAGAGCAAAGACATGGAATCAATCAAGGTACCCATCAACAGTGGATTAGAAAAAAATGTAGTATGTATACATCATGAAATACTATGCAGCCACAGAAAATGTTTTGTGTAGCAACATCGATGTAGCTGGAGGCAATCACCCTAAGCAAATTAACACAGGAATGGACAGCCAAATATTGCATGATATCACTTATAAGTGAGAGATAAACATTGTGCACATCTGGACACAAAGATTGGAACAACAGACACTGTAGACTACTAGAGTGGGGAGGGTGGGAGGTATGGGTTGAACAAGGACCTGTTAAGTATTATTCTCACTACCTCAGTGGTGGTATCCAGACCCCAAACTTCAGCATTATGCAATATTTCCATGTAACAAAACTACACATGTACCCACTGAATCTAAAATAAGTGTTGAAATTACAAAAAAATAAAAAGAAAAAAAGAATTACTCTGGGTCAACAGGAATAAACTTGGAAATATGATACCTGAAAAAGACAGTACTGGAATCAATACGGTTGAAAGTAAAAACTTCGGCCAGGCGTGGTGGTACATGCCTGTAATCCCAGCCCTTTGGGAGGGCGAGGCAGACAGATCATGAGGTCAGGAGATCGAGACCATCCTGGCTAACACGGTGAAACCCTGTCTCTAGTAAAAATACAAAAATTAGCCGGGTGTGGTGTTGGGCACCCATAGTCCCAGCTACTTGCGAGGCTGAGACAGGAGAACGGCGTGAACCCGGGAGGCTGAGCTTGCAGTGAGCCAAGATTGCACCACTGCACTCCAGCCTGGGCAATAGAGCCAGACTCCATCTCTAAAAAACAAAACAAAAAAAGAAAGTAAAAACTTCATGATTATGTCATTCAAATATATTTTGAGGTTAAATGCCACAACTCACTACTCACTAACATATTTCAGCATTATTGATGTGCAAGAATCATTGTACCATTATATTGTGTAGACTATGGAGATAGTTTGGGAAAGATTGAAATCAGATTAGTTTGGACTTGAGTGGCAAGTGTTAGGATGTTTTTTGTGAATATTTATCAAAGATAACTAATGTCACAATGTAGGTGTGTATTGCATGGACAACTTTTATGCTATGAGGACCCTTGTTAATTCTTCATTGAGTTATGTCCTCAAACCTTGCATTTTGATTCATTTATTTCTCCTTGGTCAGGCTGTTTTTGCTGTTACCTCCTCTCATATCTGTTCCTAACTCTATATACTGTGCCTCCTAATTATTCTGTTTTACTGTTTGGCACTATTTAGTTATTGGAAATCTACATTCCATCCTATTTTGTTACTCAGCAAGTATTCTCTCACAATTCACCAATGAATGCCTATGTGTCAGATACAACCTAAATATTTCACTTTTTATTCTTCTGTACATTTTGGGGTCATTTAAAATATTGGCTCCCTTTGAAAGATGGGCATCATTCGACAAAAAATACATTGGATTTCTTGCTTTCTTATAATACTGTGAAAATGAGGATTAACATACCAAGTAAAATAAAAATTACCTAAATTCTAAAACTCATAGGAATAAAACTGTCTACCTCTTGGAATGTTTGGTACATTGGACATGTTGCAAATGGGAAGAGAAGCTGTGATATCTTTTTCATACTGCTACCTTGAACAAGTTCTTTTTCTTTCATTCATGATAAAAACCTAGGAATAGCATAGAGCTTCGACATTATTGGATGTTAACAATGGTCCAGTATGCCAATGGTTAGGAAATCCCGTCCCATCAATTATCAGATTCCATCCCTCATCAGCCTCAGACAGGGGTCCTGCAGGGAGGAAGGGCTGTGTGCATCCGCACTTGTTCCCACACCAGGCTACCACATTGTCTCTCTTGCCTGTGAGATTGCCGCACTCATACGTTTTCAGAGCTGGAAGAGAGGAAAGCAGAAGAATGAGTCTTGTGGACTGGTGCTGTTGTTTCAGTTGTGGGTGCTCTACTGGTCATTAGAGGTACAGGCACTGTCTCTCTCTCCCATTTGTTTATCTCTTCAGTTGTCTCTTCAGATTAGCCACTGACTGCTCCTGTATCAGCTCCAATCCCTCCCACAGTCCCTTCCATATAAAATTCTTCTGTTGATAGCACTTCATCCATCCAGCTGGTCCTTTTGAGTGGAGTTCATTATTTTGTTGTTGTAGTTTTTAATGATGCATGTCCTGCTCCTCTCTATAGGACCTACTCATGGATCATCCCACACACACTCATAACATTCGTGTTCCAAAAAATTCTGAAATTACAGGCAATTATCAGTGAAGCACCATCTCTTTGCTCCATAGGAACAGGTTACTTTTCCTTTTTCCAGTGTCACTGAGGCACCACGCTGTCCCCCAAACTCCTGGTGGCACGTGTTAATATCTTCAGGAAGTTCTCTGCAGCCCCTTAGATTTGACTACATGTGGAGGCCAGTAACCCTACCCTATTTTCAGGGGAAGCAGGGAGGAGTCAAACAACAGGCCTTTCCAGCATCTCCTTGTGAATCTTCCCATTATTCATCTTGGAGATGGGAGCACTAAAGAGATACAGGATCCAGCCTTTAATTTTCTCTGGTCATCACTTTATCTGTTTATGGTGACTTCTTGTTTAGGGAGGTGAGAAGACCAAGAATCCATTCTTTTTGGTGTTAGAGCCTAGGTAAAGCTGGACAAAATGGAAAGCCTCATTTTTTGTTTATCTTGGGTATCTTGTATATCACGTTCTTGTGTGTGTGTATATATATACAAGGTATATGTAAATAATGAGAATCATTATAAACATACAATTTGTGCATTTTGCCTTTTTATTCCCCATTATATACCCTCAATGTTTTTGTTATCAAAATTTCCACAGATGTTAAAGCTTTGTAATTTTTCACTTTAAGAATTATAATTTATTCAGTTAGACCCCAATCATATAGATTATTTCCTATGTTTGTTATTAGAAGTAATGTTGAGTAATTATGAACATAAATCTTTTATATATATTGGTACTTAGAACAGTTTTCTAGTTATGAAACAGGGAAAATTTAAGAGCTGTTAATATACTCTGGTAAATTATCTTCTCTCTGAAAAAGTCACGACAATTCACATGAAATGTGTGAGAATGTCTTTTCTTGCCATTCCTCTATCAATATTTGTATTATATATTCATTTTCTGGGTTACTGTATTCCATCTCTGTTAATTTTCCTTTGTATCTCTTAATCTTGGAATCTGAGTTACTTCCTATTAATTTTTATGAACGTTAACATGGTTTTACTTTTATTTGTCTTTCTGACCACTTCCCTGTTGTCACCTATATTGGCCCTTCCACTTTTTTTTCCCCCTTAAATAAATACAAGTCGGAATTGTTTGGACTTTGGGTCTGTAAAACTCAATATACATGTCCATTTATTTTCTTTATTTCTATAGAATTATGAACAAAACCAACAGCTTTGTCTATCAGGAGAGTTTACTCTATACAGAAACACTTTCATATACAAGGGGTTGCCTGGGGAACTTGTAAAAGGCTGATTTATCAAATAAAATTAAGCATTTTCAACAGCAACAAAAAGTATTTTCCCTGAACATTTGTAACGTGTGCAATTACAGGGCACTAAGTGTGGGTAGAGAGAATGCTGGAGACTTTAGTTATAAAGCACTAGTTGGCTAAGTATTCATGGCTTGAAGAAAAACTGTGTGGGAGTAATGCATTTCCCACTGAGCATGAGTCACTTATCTCACTTTCTCTACCCCATGGGGGCCTGTAAAATAGAAAAAGAACTTGTGATTCCACCTAAAATTTTGGTGACTAACCATTAATGCTTTAACTTAATAATTGCAAGCTCTCTAGAGATGCAAAATGCTGCATGAATGCTAAATTATATTTGCTATACTTGTGATTTAGCTATAGGATTAATAATCATATTTGCAATTCTTTAGAAGTCTTTAAATATCACACTGAGTCAGGATATATTATATAGTAGATGAAAATGTATTTCCTACTGTTATAGAACTTTATTATTTATAGATTTAATTGATGATTAATATATGCTATTATCAGAAAACAAGTCTAAACTCACATTATTTAGCCTATATCGTAAGAACTAACTTATATATGCACATGACATATATGATATACCCTCAGGATAACATAAATAGAATGACATACATAAATATGATGTAAAAATAAATATGATCTGGCTTATTAGGCTCGGTAATTTTTTCCTTCAATGTTTCCAGGTTCACTTAAACATTCATCTAGTGACCTTATTTTTGCCAGTTATTGTATCTTTATTTTTTTATCCTTTTTCTTTTCCCTTTCATTTGGTTCTCTGACTCAAAGGAAATAACTGACAATCACTGCATAGGGACATTTAAGTAATCTAAACAATTGCTTGGCAAGGGAATTTGGACCTTTCATTTGGACTCCATTATGTAGAATAAGGATCTGAGTACTTTGATTATGCTCATTCATTGTTTCATCCATACAGGTGATGAGTGTTTATCAGCCACCATCTTTATGCCAATTGGAATAGGAAATGTGTTGACATCGAGTTCAGGGTGGGTAAGGTGAGAGTCATCTCTTAGATGATCTCAGTAGCCTCTGGCTGAACCCCACATGGCCATTGCTGCCTCCTCCATTTCTGTTCACTTGGACTTAGTGTTTCTTCACCTTTGCTGCAGTGATCGAATCACTCGGAAGATTTTTAATGAACAATGATCCAAGTGTCACCTTCCACATCAGTAGAGCAGAATATCTGGAGAGGGAGCCTATTCGGATATTTTGAACCTGGGTTGTAACTAGAACTACCTTCTTTAGTTCCCCCTGCCCAAACACAAACTTTGTTATTTGGAAGGGGGAAGAAGTAGTCCTTGGCACTAGTTGGAATGGAAGCTCCAGGGGCAGGGGTTGGGGAGTTCTGGGGCTCCACTCTCTCCAGGCAGGGTAGGCATGCTGGCCCGGGCAGGCAGCAGGTGTGAATATATGCCAGCCCAGGAGGAAGGCAGCCTCATGTAGCCACTCGTCATGGTCATGCAGTAGCACAGGTGTGTGGCTCATGAGTGAGAAGCCTAGAGCCAGGATCCCTACCGCTGTCAGTGGCAGCCAGGGTGAGGTTCATGTCCTTGCAGACCTGGCTAAAAGCTGCCCATCTGAGTCATTAGTAGGTGTCACTCAGGGCTGCGTCCGCTTCTGAGCAAACTCAAATGTGACCCCCTCTCCAGCTGTCTGGCACCAGCCTGCAGCTGCTGCTCAAAAGCTTTCAGGCCCACACCCGGTGCCACAACAAAGTCTAAGCTGGCACTTATAGTGGCAGTTGCCCATGTTGTAAGCCATGCCACCCTCTAGCTTACTCAGGTTCACGGAGGTCACGGCCCTCCCTTCCCCCTTTAGGTGGGAGTTTGACTGCAGCCTCTGCCTTTTGGGATCCAGCTCATAGCCTTGTACAGTTTTCCTGCAGCTGCGCCCTCGATGAAGCAGAGCCCTGGCCTGGCCTCCTCCAAGTGCTGGTGACCCGCATCCAAGGGACCCTGCTAACTATCAAACACAGTGAAGGCATTAGTTGGCTCATGACAGATTGTCACATATTCTTTAGATGGTTTTTAAGAAGGACACATACAGTTATAGCAAAATGCCTGCCTTCTATTTCTTCCCTCTTTTCCTATAATGAAGATGCACAGTGGTGAATGTTCTTTCTGTGTATAGTTTTGATCTTTTACTACATATTAGTGTACTCAAAACAACATTTCATTTATGTAAAATTTAAATGACCGATTTTATCCTATATAATTCTGCAGTTTGCTTTTTACACTAAAAATATTTTACAGATGTATGTATATTGATAAATGAAAGTCTAATTAATCTTAAATGTTATAGGAACCACTGTAGGTTTATTTATCAATTACCCATTGATGGATGTACATATATACTCAGTTACAAACTATGCCATTATAAAAATCATTGTAAAGAATGTAGTAAATTTCTCCAGGTTCTATTTCAAGTAAATAGAACTGCTGTGTAAGAACCACTTCAGATTTGATGGGTAGCACTACTTTGTTCTCCCAATTGTTTGCACCAACTTACCTTCCCATAGCGTACACCTACACTGTGCTTGGTATCTGTTTAGATGAAACTTTATAGATATTTTATATGTATATGAATATCAAGACCTATTTATGACTTCTAGTTGAACTCATTTATTTTGAATCTATATTTTACTTAATGTATTTAAATCAGCCTCTAGCCAGTGGTATGGCTGAATCCTACACAATGTATGTGTAGGACATTCATTTGTAATTTTTAATTGTTTTATTTAACTCATATAAATTTCCAAAGAATCTTAAAAACTTTTTTTTTAATTTGAATTCTACTTTAATTGCTTTGGTGACTACAAAAGTTATCAATAATTTCTTGAATTTATTGAAATGGAAATTTGTTGGAAATTGTTGAGGCTTCTTTTGTGAAGTATACAGTGAAGTTTGTAAATATTCATTGTATATTTGTAAATATTCATTGCATGTTGGTATATTCATTGCATGGTCTCTCGAAAAGGGAGTATGTTCCCTTTTCATTAGTTTTGTCAGGGTTGGGGGTATAGGGACACACACTCATATCCATTGAAATTGTTAGGCTTTGGGTCCTAATCTCACCTTGAATTGTAATCCCCATGATCCCTATAATCCTCCCCTCTCCCCGAACCCTCCTCCCACCCCGCCCCCATGTAAAGGAGAAACCAGGTGAAGGTAATTAAATCATGGGCGTGTTTTCGCCTCTGTGGTTCTCATGATAATGAGAGAGCTCTCACAGGCTCTGATGGTTTTATAAGGGGCTCTCCTCTTCCCCCTTCTTCCTTCCTGCTGCCTTGTGAAGAAAGTGCTTTGCTTCCCCTTCATCTTCTGACATGATTGTAAGTTTCCTGAGGCCTCCCCAGCCATGCTGAACTGTGAGCCAATTACAACTCTTTCCTTTGTAAATTACTCAGTCTCTGGCAGTTCTTTATAGCAGTGTGAAAACACACTGATACATAAATTGCTACTGCAGTCAGTGGAGTGCTGCTATAAAGATACCTGAAAATATGGAAGCAACGTTGGAACTGGGTAACAAGCAGAAGTTGGAACAGTTTGGAGGGCTTAGAAGAAGACAGGAAAATGTGGGAAAGTTTAGAACTCCCTAGAGACTTGTTGAATGGTTTTGACCAAAATGCTAATACCTTTATGGACAATGAAGCTCAGGCTGAGGTGGTCTCAGATGGAGATGAGGAACTTGTTGGGAACTGGAATAAAGATGACTTTTGCTATGCTTTAACAAGGGGACTGGCAGCATTTTGCCCCTGCCCTAAAGATCTCTGGAACTTTGAACTTGAGAGAGATCATCTGAAGTTGGAACTTATGTTTAAAAGGGAAGCAGAGCGTAAAAATTTGGGAAATTTGCAGCCTTACAATGCTATAGAAAAGAAAACCCATTTTCTGCAGAGAAATTCAAGCCTGCCACAGAAATTTCATAAGTAACAAGGAGCCAAATGTTAATTGCCAAAACAATGGGGAAAATGTCTCCAAGGCACATCAGAGAACTTCAAAGCAGCCCCTCCCATCACAGGTCGACCTAGGAGGAAAAAACATGTCCTGGGACAAGCCCAGAGGCTTGATGCTTTGGGCAGTCTTGGGACTTGGTGCCCAGCATCCCAGCTGTAGCTAAAAGGGGCCAACATACAGCTCAGGCCATTGCTTGAGAGGGTACAAGCCACAAGGCTCATAAGCTTCCACATGGCGTTTGGCCTGTAGGTGCACAGAAGTCAAGAATTGAGGTTTGGGAACCTTCAACTAAATTTCAGAGGATGTATGGAAATGCCTGGATGTCCAGGCAGAAGTTTGCTGCAGGGATGAAGTCCTCATGTAGAACATCTGCCAGGGCAGTGCAGAAGAAAAATGTGGGGCAATAGCCCCCACACAGAGTCCCCACTGGGGCACTCCCTAGTGGAGCTGTGAGAAGAGGGCCACCATCCTCCAGACCCCAGAATGGTAGATCCACTGACAGCTTGAACTATGTGCTTGGAAAAGTCATAGGCACTCAATGCCAGCCTATGAAAGCAGCCACAATGGGGCTGGTACCCTGCAAAGCCACAGGGGTTGGAGCTGCCCAAGATTGTGGGAGCTCACTCCTTGCATCCACGTGACCTGGATGTGAGACATGGAGTCAAAGTTGATTATTTAGGAGCTTTAAGATTTGTGATGGTTAATATCAAGTGTCAACTTGATTAGATTGAAACATGCAAAGTATTGTTCCTGCATGTGTCTGTGAGGGTGTTGCCAAAGGAGATTAACATTTGAGTCAGTGGACTGGGAGAGGTAGACCCACCCACAATCAGGGTGGGCATTGTCTGATCATCTAAGAGAGCAGCTAGAATAAAAGCAGGCAGAGGAACATGGAAGGACCTGACTGGCTGAGTCTTCTGGCCTCCATCTTTCTCCCATGCTGGATGCTTCCTGCCCTAAAAATCTTTTGGACTCTTAGACCTACACCAGTGGTTTCCCAGGGACTCTTGGGCCTTTGGCCACAGACTGAAGGCTGCACTTTCTACTTCCTTACCTTTGAAGTTTTGGGACTTGGACTGGCTTCCTGGTTTTTCATTTGGCAGAAGGCCTATTGGGGGACTTTACCTTGTGATCATGTGAGTCAATACTCCTTAATAAACTCTGCTTCATATTTTCATCTATCCTATTAGTTCTGTACCTTTAGAGAAGCCTGACTAATGCAAGATTTAATAACTGCACCACTGGATTTTGGACTTGCATGGGGCCTGTCACCCTTTGTTTTTTGCCCATTTCTTCCATTTGGAACAGGTATATTTACCCAATACCTTTACCCTCATTGTATCTAGGAAGTTACTAAATTGCTTTTGATTTTACAGGCTCATAGGCAGAAAGGACTTGCTTTATTTCAGATGAGACTTTGGACTTGAACTTTTGGGTTAATGCTGGAATTACTTAAGAATTTGGGGGAAGGTTGGGAAGGCATGATTGGTTTTGAAATTTGAAAAAAATGTGAGATTTGGGAGGGGCCAGGGGAAGAATGATATGGGTAGGCTTTGTGTCCCCACCCAAATCTCATCTTGAATTGTAATCTCCATAGTCCCCATGTGTCAAAGGAGAGAGGAGATGGAGCTAATTGAATTATGGGGGTGGTTTCCCTCATCCTGTTCTTGTGATAGTGAGTTGTCACAAGATCTGTTGGTTTTATAAGTGACTCCTCCCCCTTCCTTCAGCACTTCCACTTCCTGCTACCATGTGAAGAAGGTGCCTTGCTTCCCCTCTGCCTTCCACCATGATTGTAAGGTTCCTTAGGCCTCCCCATCCATGCTGAATTGTGAGTCAACTAAACCTCTTTTCTTCATAAATTATCCAGTCTTGGGAAGTTCTTTATAGAAGTGTGAAAATGGACTAAAACACCCACACATACATTTTATAGTAGATACATTTTTTTCATTCAAATTTTCTATATACTTACAATTCTAATTTGGTTGTTTGGCAGAGAATTGACAAGTACATATTGTATCTATTCCCTCATCTTACTTGGATGACTCTACATAGGTAAAGTGAATTTCCCAGCCACCCTTTATTTATTGGTAACCATGTGCCTGAGTTCTGGCAACGAAAGGAGTATCAGTGAAAGTATTGACTGCAATTGACTTTAGGGCTGGCCTTTGTGGAGTTATAAAATATACATGTAAAATGTACACATGTCAAGTAGACAGCTTGATATGGAATTCCAGATTTCAGTGTATGTCTGTTAATCCTTCTATCTCATTACGATTTTTTTCAGAACATTTTTCTGCATTTCATGTTATTTAATTTTGATCTTTTATATATTTATTTATTCCTCAATAATGTCTATTTCATTCATCCATTGTCTTTTTAATTTCTAGAACTTTATGTAGCTTTTCAGAAAGTTCTACTTTTTACCCCAAATCTGTCCTTTATGTTCTCACAGTTTCCTATTAATTTACTTTATTAATTTAATTATAATTTATAATTTGTTTATCATTTAATATGTGTTTTTTTGGCGTTTTCACATTGCTGTAGCTTAAGCTCTTTGAATGCTATTTTTTCTACTGTGTTTGTTTACTCCTTCTCACATTGAATCATTACTTCTTAGGATTTGAAACTTTGTTTTTGAGCTAGCTTTTCTGTCAGATTGATTTTTCTGTGGGCTTCTGTATTCTGAGCTGTTGAGTCATTTGGGGCTTATTTCTACTTTGTATTCCCAGGGTTTCATTTGGCAATGAGGGTGATTTTCCATCTTGGTGATTACTCCAGCTCCTAACCTCCATATCAGTGTTTGCCATAGTATGAGGTTTGATTTTTTTAAATTTAATGAGAGTATTTTGTTTTATACTCTGATATGGATAGAAACAAGCTTGCATATGCAAGCCTGGAGCTAAATTCTCAATCTAACTATGTGCATGTATCTATATTATATACATAATTACATATAGATACACATATATAGACACACATATGTGTCTATATATATACATACATCTACACATACACACATACAAAAACATATATATATATAGTATTAGGGTTCTCTAGAGTGACAGGAGACTAATAGGATAGATGTGTATGAAAGGGAGTATTGACTCACACCATTACAAGGTGAAGTCCCACAATAGGCCGTCTGCAAGCTGAGGAACAAGGAAGCCAGTCTGAGTACCAAAACCCCCAAAGTAGGGAAGCCAACAGTTCAGCCTTCAGTCTGTGGCCAAAGGGCCCTAGAGCCCCTGGCAAACCAGTGGTGTAGGTCCAGGAGTCCAAAAGCTTTCAAGGGCAGGAAGCATTCAGCATGGGAGAAAGATGGAGGCCAGAAGACTCAGCCAGTCTAGTCTTTCCATGCTCCTCTGCCTGCTTTAATCCTGGCTGTACTGGCAGCTGATTAGATGGTGCTCACCCAGATGGAGGGTGGGTCTGCATCACCCAATTCACCGACTCAAATGTTAATCTCCTTTGGTGGCATCCTCACAGACACACCCAGGAACAACGCTTTGCATCCTTCAATCCAGTCAAGTTGACACTCAATATTAATCATCACATAATCATCACATATATATAGAGAGAGAAACTATCATAAAATAATGAACATTATTGAGAATTTGAGTTAGTGATGTGGTTGGCTATCCTGAAGCCATTAGTGCCTTTGACATGAGAAGTTTTCCCGGAGTCATGTGAAGGAGCAATAATGGAAAGAGAAAAAAACACTGGAGATGGATAAGTGGATAAAGAAACTACAGAAAGCTATTTTAGAAAGTTTTGCTTTGAGGGGAAAAAGAGATCTGGTCTATAGGTTGAGTGGGGCATGTAATCAAAATAAATTTCTCTTTTTGTTTTAAGATGTAAGCCTGGCACATTGGCTCACGCCTGTAATCCCAGCACTTTGGGAGGTTGAGGTGGATGGATCACTTGAGGCCAGGAGTTCGAGACCAACCTGGCCAACACAGTGAAACCCAGTCTGTACTGAAAATGGTAAAAGAAAAAAAAATAGCCCAGTACGGTGGTGCCTGCCTGTAATCCCAGCTACTCAAGAGGCTGAGTTATGAGAATCCCTTGAACCTGGGAAAAAGAGGTTGCTATGAGCCGAGATTGTGCCACTGCATTCCAGTGTGAGTGACAGAGCAAACCTCTGTTTGTTGTTGTTGTTGTTAAAAAAAAAAAAAAAAAAAAAAACAACAACAGGAAAGTTCTGGGGTTTTATGCCCAATGAATATCTAAGACTTCCCAAGTCACTCTTCTCTGTCTTATGTTGTCTTCAAATATGCCTCTATTCTACTTACCCTTAGATTCTCCTAACTCTGTTTCTCTTATTTCCAGCTGTCTGCATCTAATACTTGGTCTAGAGAATAGAAACAGTGACTATTTTGTTCATTTTGTTCACACATATCACTAGAATCACAGTGTATTTATCAATATGACATAAACTCACATCTGTTTTTGAATGACTATAGCAGGTAGACTTGCTTGAGAGTGGAGAAAAGGCATTCATTTCTTTCCTATTGATATAGTACAAGCTCTCTGGGAATTGTAGAAAAGAAATGTATGAAAGGAAACTCCATGTAATGAACAAAGAACTTTCACATAAGGAATGTCTATTACCTATGTTTCTTTCTGAGTCACTCCAAGGGCTATGTGCAGCCAATGATCAGAGCATAAGAGGATAGTTTATTCTTATGGTAGTAACAACAATATTAATTAGCTATGTATAAAACAACAAATGTATGTATAAAAAGCATGATGAAGATGGTATTATGTGTTAGTTACTTTATCAGATATTTTTTAAAAATGCATTTACCATGCCCAATGGCCTTTGGAGATGGGTGTTATTATTTTCTACAATAAATATAGTAAAAATGAATCTTCATAATCATGGATGTCTTGATTTCTTCTGGGGGGAAATGCAGTGTGAATTGTAAAACTAGATCTGCATTTGTTCTAACCTAAAATAGCCTATTTATTCTTAATAAGTATTCCATTAGTGATATGACTATATACATATATACACATATATAGACACACACATATATACACACACATATATATGAATGCCTTAGTCCCAGAGATAAATATTACACACACACACATACAGAGTATGATTCACAGCTCTTGAGCAAACTAGTCAGAGACATTATCAGTATAGTCTTCCCATTTGTCCTCTCATTTCCATTTGTGATTGTTATAACAGAGTAAAGTCCTGTTTTACAGATAGTATGTTACAGGATTATATAAGTTATTATATTAAAATTTTAACAAGAGAATGACCCTCAGAGATACTTACTTTTGACCCTATTTTTATAGTCAGGGAACCTGCAGCATCACATTTGGAAATTTGAATTTTACATTTGTAAAAAAAGTAGTTTATTTGTAAGCGAAGTACATTAGTTTTTTATATATAAAAATAGAATTGCTATACTTCCATTTTGATTTTTTTCGTACTGTGGGATCTTAATGTCTGGTGAAATATTGGTGATACATTCAGATACGGTGATACAGTATTTTATTTGTATTTTAGCTAATCCTTTCCACTATATATAAGTGTTCTACTAATAAGTTCATGGCCATGTGAGGCAAGCCAATGCACACACACGCTCACATGCACTGCAGTTCAGGCCCCTCTCAATACATCATGCTCTTTCTTACTTTTGGTCTTGTCATGTGCTACTATTTCTGCCTGGAAGGACTTCCTCTCAATCATTCCTCTTATCACAATTTTTACTCATATTTCAAATTACAGATCCAATGTTCCTTTCTCTAGGAAATATTGTCATCATTTCCCATGCTGTTAACTGCTTTGTGTACCTCTTCTTTAACTTACCTCTAACACAATCCTTTCCAAGTAGAGTACCTACTGATTTGTTACTGTTGTTGTTGTTTGCTATTGTTTTTTTCTGCAAACTAGATTACAGGTTGATTTTCTTGTAGGACTTTTCCTTAGTTCAGCTAAAGATGGGTTCCTTGTCACATGACCATGAAAAATTAGGCCCACAGACAATTTAAAGGGTGAGAAAAATGGGTTTTATTGGACAAAAAGGAAAAATAAGAAAAAGAATCAGGGACTCTGCAAAGCCAGAATCCTGCTAGTGTGCTTCCCACATCACAGATTAAATACCAGGTTTACCCAGGTAGAGAAGGGGTCAGGCTCCTCCCTGCTGCAAACAGTGTGAACTACTGTGGCTCCATCCCAGGGTACAGGCTGGATGGAGTTTCTTTGGGGACCCCTTCCCACCTGGCCGTCTCAATTTCATATCTCTGTCCTTGGTGCTTATCGTTGTTACATTGCTGATTACCAATAAATATTAGTTGGATGAATGAATGGATGAAATGAGGAAAGGAAGGAAAGAAGAGAAGAAAGGAGAAATGATATCTCAGATAACAGACATTCTCAGTTGATTACTATTCATCTCCTTTTCCAGTTTCCCTGTAGTGATACAAGTCTAATTTTTCATATATTTTCCCTCTCTTATGGCCCCCTTGCACTTCATTATTAAAGGCTCCATTCTTAGGCCCAAGACCTAATTATTAGAGTAATTTATTTAGTAGGTATGTTTTCCTGATCACAGATGGGTTTAAACATTAACATATGACACAACTTTAGCCATTTAGACATAAAGTGAAGTCCTGGAGAACTAGTAAATTTTTTTCACACTTTAGTGAAACTATTAAAACAACAACACTGAGAACACTGCACCAGCTTGAACAAGCTGGATTGTGCTATAGCAACAATAAACCTGAAAATCAAGATGGCTTCAAAAAAAACAGTTCTTTCTTGCCCACCCACATGTCTTCCAGTGCCACAAAGTGACAGAGGGATGCAAGTGTACATTTTGATACAATTGTAGACGCAGAAAAAAGAGGGTGTGGTGAATGGTACTCTTCAGCTACCTGGAGATGACAAACATCCCTTCTCCTGTATTTCCTTGGCCAAAGATATTCACATGGCCATACCTGATTTCAACAGCAGGGGCTGTATAATCATACTCTCAGGATGAGCGCCAAATGTTTGTGAAAAATAATGCAGGCAACCACAGTTCTCAACATTGAAATATGAACCCAGTCCTTAGCAGGGTTACTGAACTGCCAAATTAACAACCATGAAGCCACTGTAACCTTAGATTTATCATGTAAGACAAAAACATTTCTTGAATTTTGCCTGTCTTTTTCGTGTTAATCACAGATGAAAATATCGTAACTGAATCAACTTTATTGTAATTCTCTCTTCACTAGTTCTCTATTACTGTCATTACCTCTTTAAGTGAGATGAAAGTGTTTTGGTTTTTTGTTTGTTTGTTTGTTTGTTTTCAGAAACGATGTATACTTCACTCTCTCGATCAATGTTTTCCTTTACTTTCCATGCCTTCTCCAAACATTTAAGTAAAAATTAGATTCAAACTCTATACCGGGATTTTAAGATCTTTACCCTGTCTGCCCACAACCAAATCATCTGATGCTCTCCCCCCTTCTCCTCAATACATAATGCTTAAAAATCTGTTAGAAGGGTCCTCCCACCTACCTGCAATACCCTTCTCCCTCAAATAAGTCAACTCCATGTCATCTTGTCATCCAATGCTATCTTCCAGTCTTTCACTTTCTAACGGAAGTCTGTCCATAAAAAAATGTGTAAGGAAGAATATACTCCCCCAGACATCTGTCTCTAAATATTTTTTTTTCCCACAAAGATAGTGTTTTAGGTCTATCAAATTAACTCCGGAACATGATAAAAATAAATAGCAGTTGTCAAATAACAAGAAACAAATAATATTATGGTCTCATAATTTAAAAGAATAAATTAGTATTTTTTCAAATAAAAAGAAAAATTATCTTGTTTAAACCGTGTCTTTTATGTATGTATCATTTAAATGATCATAACTTTTTCATTCTTATGTGCAATGTTTTTCTCTTTATCATGTTTTCCCATATATAGTATCAGGAGATTGTCTTATCAACAAACGGACACAAATCTCATTAGGAGAAACAACTTTTATCTTTGCTGCTTCTCCTCAACTCTCTGTGCAGCAAAATTTGGCAGTTACTTTGTGATTATAAAATAGCAGGCAAAGGACAAAGAGCACATATGACCTGAGGATGGCAGAGAAGAAAGGAGAAAGGATCCCCATCCCTGATTGCATTTGTTGAGATGCTTGGTCTACTCTGGACCTGATACCTATGCTTATGATTGCATCTGATCAAAATGAACACATAAAACAGTCCCTTCTAGGCAGTCAATCTCCTGCTATACTTAATTCTCGTATCATGAAGCGATGTACATATAGATTACTTAAAGGTACAATTTTGTGAAGTTGCTTTTAGATGCGCTTTTACAGATGGGGAAAGTAGAACTTAGAAATAAGATAAAATTTGTTGATTTTTTTTTCTATATTTTCTCAATACTTGAATGTAATTGGGAACGTTTACATAACTGACTAGATAAAACATTAGTGGATGCTCAACAAATATTTTTGATCATTTGCCTACTTATCTGTGGCATTGAATAAATACAAAGACATACTCCAAAATTTGATTTTGAATTTTTTAGGCTTCTAATTACTCTACTCACTTTACACATATTCAAGCATTGTTACATATAGAGATCCAAAACTAACTCTAATTTACAGAGTACGATATTGTGGATTCACACAGTTTTATACATTACTTTCTCAGTAAAGTTTCCATCATCTATTTTCCATCCATGGACTGACGTTTGCCAGGAAATTTCATTCTGCAGGGCAGATATTCTAAAGTGACAGCCAGGGACACCAGATGCTGAAGCCTGTTACCTGGGAAGTGGATCCTGGAGATACCAACATGCAGGAAGTGTACTAGGTAGTACATTAGCTATGGGGAGAACCAAGCAGCCCAGGTCAGAGGGAGAAGTAGGACTGGGAGGGCTGTGATTATGGGACCTCAGCTGATCCTTGGGGTACTTCTGAAGCTGGGATGGACCTTTGGACCTGTCCCAAGTTGGGGTAGCAACAGTCCTTTATACTTCTAAAATGATCGCCGCCCCAGGAAGTAGGTGTGGACTTGGTAAGGAGTCTCTTTGCAGCCAAGAGGAAAGAGCTGTCGGTGAAGAGCTGTTGTGAGACCGTTTTTCCAGCAGCTAGTGAAATACGTCCTTCCATACAGAACTGGGATCTCAGAGGCACAGGACAGAAACTTCCTGTCACTTGATTTTTCCTGCTTCTCTTCCACCCCTCATTAATTATTCTCTATCTTAAAAAATCATGAGCATTTTTTGGTAATTGTCACAATTGACAAATATCCTTATTTGATGGTTTTTAAATCTATTCTAAGCTTTACAAGGTTAGAGATCGTATCTAACTTGTTCACTTTTATACGTAAAATGCATAGCACAGTCATTGGCACATGGTAGACATTTAGTGAATGCTTGTGGAATGAATGATATTATATCAACACTATAGACAATACTAAATCACACTATATTTAACACATAAGATGTTAAGTGGACCCACTAAATATGCCAATTAAGATGAATAAAATGCTCTTATTTTAAAGCTATCATCTGTCACCATGTATCATAAATGTTTATGAATAACATTGAATTTATTCTTGTTGAAGATACATGTTCCTTTGGTTTCTGTATTTTCTGAGGTAGGAATTTGATATAGTGAGAATTATCTTAAAAACAGGTAGGTAGTACAAAAATTATAATGTGTTTAACTTGAGTGGTATTGTGACTTCTTTAATGTATTTAAGTAGATGCATTTGATTGTTATAACAATCCAATGTATCTGGGTCAACTTTTGAGAAGAGAAAGTCTGCCCTCGTTGATAGCATTATTACTTGTGGTGAGTGTATAACAAGGCTTCAACGGACCATGAGCAAGTTATTTCCAATTTTCCATACTGTTTTTTCTCTTAAATATAGTTGAACCATGTGTTATATGATGAATTATATGTTATCTACAGATCAGTATATTATTAATACACATATTTGATATTATAGATGCAGAAATTTATAAATTTCTATGTATTAAAAATTTGAATGGATAGAAATAACATATATAATAGTACTTTTAAATTTCCTGTATGATGTTTTGTTTTTCCTTCAATGAGATACATATAAACTGATTTGATTTATATTTACCAGATTCTCATTATGTCATTTTAAGGTATAAGAAAATATATTTTGTTAGCTTGCTATGACTAAACTCAACCTTCAGTAGTTGATGTATTATATGTACAATTAATTCTAGATAGAAAGCAATATCCTTACATATAACAAAATAAACTAATGCCATAACAATATATATAATTTAAAGCATTCCATCAAATATTTCACATCTTTGGAAACTGATTCAATCTATATGAGAAACTAATACTGTATTACTCTATTAAAAATATATACACAAACACATTTTATATGTTTCTTTTCTATATCAAGATCTGAAATCATAGAGATCTGCTTATAAAAGAACTGTGAATTATATGTACTATCAGTTGCATAGATTTAGATTTACAGAGGATTACATGCTGACAAATAATCTTTATTACTGTATATTTTTATACATATTTTCTGTTCAGATTTTTCTCTTCCAGAATATGAATATATAGCACAGTAATTATGTATTTTTTTATCATTACAGCATATTAGAATAAGCTTGCTCTGAAGTACATATAGAGATTACTATCTACCTAATTCTCTCTTCAAATGCAAACCACTAAATCTTCAAATTGGGATTCATTTTGGATGCTTTCCAATCGTACATTTATATGCAAGTTATAAAAGATACTGCAATTTTAGATAATAATAGCATCTAACATATTCATTGGATTATACTGTATGATCCTATATACCTTCACTATTTACTGTAACATGTATGGAAAGAACAAAATGAGTGTGTGAGGAGATTCCCATCACTTTTCTATCACAAAATTAATGGAAATGAATGGATAGTAGCAAAGGCCATAGCTTTGAGATTTATTTATTTATTCATTTATTTGGAGATCGAGTCTTGCTCTGTTGCCTCGCTGGAGGGCAGTGGCAGGATCTCAACTCACTGTAACCTCCTCCGCCTGGGTTCAAGCGATTCCCTGCCTCAGCCTCCAAAGTAGTTGGGACTACAGGCACATGCCACCACACCTGGCTTTTTTTTTTTTTTTTTTTTTTTTTGTATTTTTAGTAGAGACAGTGTTTCACCATGTTTACCAGGCTGGTCTCAAACTCCTGACCTCTGGTGATCCACCTGCCTCAGCCTCCCAAAGTTCTGGGACTACAAGCATTAGCCACTGTGCACAGCCTGCTTTGAGAAATAAAGAAGAAATCCATCTCTTCCCTTGAAAGTAAAATAGAGAGGACATGAATTAATGGATCAAAATGTCAAATAACTTGTCAAATCTTAAAGATAAGTCCTCCTGATAACAAGATGAACGCCAGCTCTGTGATATTGTTTTGGTAAAATGAAAATGTAGGATTAATTTTAGTTAGGTTGGCCATAAGCAATTTGCATAGCTCTCTGAGACTAAGTAGGAAAAAATATTACCTCTAACACAGGATTGTCATGTGGATTTAGAGAGAGAAGGTATGTGAAGAATTTCTCATAGGGTAGGTACCTGGAAAACATTAATGCCTTTAAACTGATTTTGTTTTTAAATCACTTTAAGCTGATATTTTAAAAATCACTTTAAACTGATTTTATCAATTTAGACTGATTTTTAAAATATCTTTGCATTAAGGAAGCAATGTATTTTTCTCCTTAAAGTGAAATCCAATTCTTACCTTTATTGAGGCACTCTACGAACACAATTAGAATATGTTGAGCTATGAGTTTGGCTCTAAATATAATTGGATATATTTTCTCACGTAACAAAAAATACCAAGGGTCTACCAACCCCAGGTGTAAGCAGGACTCCCCCAAAGTCTCAGATTGTTGTTGTAACTCAAGGCGCAAGTATCTTCTTTGCATATTTTTAAGTCATAAACATTTCTAAAAAATTATTTCCCACTCAAGGATACTTTTTCTCTTTTTTCATTGTGCAGCTAAGTTACATCCACTTTTCTAACATAGTCACTGGCAAGAGGAAAGCTTATTAGAACTGGCTTATACCAATGGTTCTCAAACTTTATGGTGAATCAGAAACACCTTGCGGACTTGTTAAACCCACAACTTCTGGGCTCGAGTCCCTGAGTTTCAGATTCAGTAGGTCTTGAATGAAGTTCCCAAGTGATGCCGTTGCTGCTGGCTTGGGTATGACTTACTGAGAATATAGTTTCACAAATACATAGGTACCTCCTAGGCCTGAGAATAAGTTGATATTCTCTGAGCAAATGGCCAAACTGTAGAACATGAATGCCAGGGCTCTGCTTATAAAAATGGCATATGACCGGGGTAGAATTCACGTTGACAAATAGAGATGCCTTTCCTTCCTTCCTTTTGTTCATTCCTTCCTCTTCCCTTGTATGAACACTGAAGGCTTTTTGCTTACTCCTTTTAAATCAATCTAAGTAAATTTTACACACCTACTGACAAAGCATTAATGATATAAGAAATAATGTTGCTAAAGCACAAAGTCATGTAAGTAATTGTAACTAGGTGCAAAATGCTGGAGAGAAAGCCATCAACTTGCAAAGTTATCACTTTCCCATTAAGTTCTGAATTATTTGTGCAGCACATTCTTTATGCCTGACAGATCAAGAAAGATCTTTTTTTAAATGTTCCATTGTTGTTCCAAATAATAGAATTGTGCTCCCTATTACATGTTTCTTTGTAAAAGAATATGGTATAGAACTTGACATTTGAAAATTGCATTCTGAAGAGAAGAAATGAGAAATCTGTTTCCATTTTAAATGTTATGTGTGGTATAATTTAGCAAACTCAGTGATGGTGCATAAATGACAGTGTTACTGTGAAGCGACTGAAGTGACAGGGCAAGCTTACCCAGAAAACCAGTTTGAGTATCCTGTCTAGCTGCCCAAGCCAAATCTATCTGTTTCTAGCTGCCTGTTGGCATCATTAAGGTTTAAATATCAATGGTTGTGATTTTGACTCCTATGGAATGAAGGGGCAGGATTTGCAGGACAGAAACTAAAAATGTCCCCTTCATTTGACGCTCCTGTTTTCAGTGGATACTAGGAGGTGGACATTCTTGAGACAGGCAATAGTTGATAGGCATGGGGGGCTTTCTCTTTCATTCAAACTCCCTGCTCCCTGAGAGTGAGGACCAGCATTTTCTCTGCCAGGTCCTGCCCTGTATCCACACCCTCACCCCACCTCTTCGGGACTTCGGAAAGCTGGGATTCACAGAGACTAAGAGCCTGCAACTTATCAATTGTGTCAGGTCAAAAGTCGCTTTATATCAGCTTGTTTCTTCTAATACCATACACTTCACACAGTTTTGCATTTTGCTTTAACATTTTGGAGATCTCTCCATATGAATATATAAAAGGCTGCCATATTATATTTAACGGTTTAATGGTTTTTCTTAATCAGGCTAATTTCACGGACATTTAGTTTCCAGCATTTACTGCAAACACCAGCAACAACAAAACAATGCTGCAACAAATATTCTCATAATCACAACATTTCATACAACTATGCGTATGTCTGTGGAATACATTCCTGGAAATACAATGGCTGGGTCTGACTTTATGTGCATTTTTAATTAAAAAATATTGCCCGTGTTTCCCCATAAATGAATCCTTATTTCTCCACATTTTACTGGCAGATTATCTTACCATACTTAGCCTTTGCCAGTCTGAAGGCATCTTGATTTTTTCAATTAAGCTTTTTATTTCTGATATTTTTAGATTCATATGCGGTTGTATAAAATAATGCAGACAGATCTGGACGTCCCTTATGCCCAGATTGTGATGAGAACATTCTCATCACAAGGTTCCTTTTAAGCTACCTTCACATCTACCTTACCCTCCTCCTACCCTGTCCTTAAGCCCTGGCCGCCACTACAATTTTCTATAATATCTGTAATTTTGTCAGGTCAAAAATGTTACATAAATTCAAAATGATGTGCCCCTAATTTGAGAGATACTAAATATATTTTGTTATATGCAAATTATATACTTATTGTGATTGAATTTATCATTTTGTGATCTCATGATTTGGGATACTTAGTAAAACTTCCCCTAAAGTTTTGATTAAGAGAAAAACACCACATCCACATTTATTTTCCAATATTTTATGGCTATTTTTAACTTTTGGATCATGAATTCAGCATTAGTATTACTGATGATTTGAGATGTGAAAATAATTCCACTTTCAATTTCTACCTAGACGTCCTAAGATAATTACCAATGCATTTTTTTATGATTGCCTATTTGTGATTTTTGTATATAAAGTAATATGACAGTGTGTTTTAGGAAACCAAAGAAATATCCTTGGGTTTTCCTACAATATTATATCGTTATGAAGAACCAGAGGCTAACTTTTTCTTTATAGTTTTAATATATTTTGTTTTGTTTTGTTTTTTGTTTTTTTGAGATGGAGCCTCGCTCTGTCGCCCAGGCTGGAGTGCAGTGGCACCATCTTGGTTCACTGCAAGCTCCACCTCTGGGGTTCATGCCATTCTCCCGCCTCAGCCTCCCGAGTAGCTGGGACTACAGGCACCCACCACCAAGCCCGGCGAATTTTTTGTATTTTTTTTTTAGTAGAGATGGGGTTTCACCATGTTATCTGGATGGTCTCGATCTCCTGACCTCGTGATCCTCCCACCTCGGCCACGCGAAGTGCTGGGATCACAGGCGTGAGGCACCGTGCCCGGCCCAATAAAGATGTTTTCTATAATGATAGTACAATTCATTTTACACTGCAAATTTTAACTAAAAATGAGAAATGATATTAATAATCTGAGGATAATTATTGTAACCTGTTAATTTATATAGTGTATGGTATTAATTATAACAAGACTGATTTGCAGTCCAATCACCCTGTGATATATTAATATATTTCTTTACCCATGACGGGTCCTTACTGCAGGTTTCTGAGCCTGGTTCATGTGGTTTCAGAAGGTGTGGCCGGTGACGACATGACCACAGCCTCACAAAACCTATTTTCTTCAGAAAATAATTAAATCATGTAGTGTGCGAACTTTTAGCATCTGCTGAGTTAGTGGGTGATCAGGATGAACAACTTTTTTTGCATGTATTTATATTTTTTTGTTTATGGTTATGTGATTTCCTTTTGGGGGAAGGTTATATAAAAACTACTTTTGTATAAGGTGCAAAATAGATCATTTAGAAAACAACATAGAGTGTATTGTATTTTAGTCACATATCTTTCATTGATAGTCATATACTAATTATAATATTTGATTACAGAAATGTAGAATTCCAAATGAAGATGATGGCTCATCTAAATTCTTCCTAAAATGTTTTTCTCTTTTGTCAAAAGAAGTTGCCATTCTTCTGATTTTATCAGAGTAGACTGTAAATAATGTAATTTTTTGTTTTCTTTTGAAAGGAATTATTGAACCTTCAACATGCCTACTATAAACTAAGCAGACAATACCAGGCAAATATTGCAGAACTGACTCATGCAAACAACCGAGTGGATCAAAATGAGGCAGAAGTAAAGAAACTAAGATTACAAGTGGAAGAACTAAAGCAGGGACTCAACCAGAAAGAAGATGAGGTACTACTTTATAAGTGAACACGTACTGAATAGCTTCTAAATAGTATTTTAGAGCACATCTAAAGATTGTCTCTCTTATTAACATATGGCATTAATGGGAATATAAATATTCATATCTTAAATCAATTTAAAAAGAGTTAAGAAAGAAATAAGATTACACAGACAATGTGCACATGTTTGTGGTGGTAATAGTATGTTTTATGAGTGCTCTATAGTGTCAATACTTTAGCATGATCTTGTGTGCACATGCGTGTGCGTGTGTGTGTGTGTTTAAATATGGGCACAGTATCAATAAAGCTTGGGTGTTTTAAGATTTAAGCATCTATATCAACAAGTATGATACATATTATTATATATTATATATTTTTTCAGCACTCTTTAGTGTTCAAAAGAATCTAGGTACTTCATTTTGTTTTGTTAGGTCAACTCAATAACGGTTTATAGAATATTTTAGAAGTTCTTGGAAGATAGATATCTCGGTGTAATATCTTAACAGCACACATTTACAACTGTGGGGGTGATTGCAGCTGCAGTTACAAACAACAAATTTGTTTTTGTTTTTGTTTTTAAATAAACACAGTCTCGAATGTCACTATGATTGTGGAACTGTCACCCACAGTAGCATTCTTTCACATGGTTTTCCAGTCACTGTCTCTGCTCCTGTTGGACAACTATTCAGGCAAAAACCATAGTTCCCTGGTTAAAAAGACTGTTTCTATATAACACGAAACAGTTGGAAATAAAAGAAATAAACAGCTGAATTATTTTTCCATGGAGTAATTTAAAAATCAAACATACTCCACATTTTGAGAATTTGTTTTTAGTAAAAACAATTCCAATCAAGCAAACTGGATTTTCTTCTCTAATAACATTATATGGAAACAGAATCAATCATTCCACAAATGAGGCTCACACACTGTCCTCTGTGCTTGCTAGTGGCTCTTGGCAGGCGTTTCATCCTTGCTATGTCTCTTTTTATGAAGATATATATGTACTTTCTAATGATATTCATGCGTGGTGCGGCTGGATGGTGGACGAGTAAAGTTGGAAGGGGAATATAGTAGGAAGGTTCAAGAATGTGATTTTAAGTTTTTTATTTTATTTTAGCCATTATTTTGTGAATAATTTTAACATGCTAGTATTTGTTGTAGGGGGTGGGGTGGTGGTGATGATGGTGAAAAAATCTTTATTTTTTGTCAATACAGGCTTTAAGATGTCATTTGAGACTAAACTATTGGTAAGGAAATAATTTCTTCTAGGGTTCGTGGACTAATGAAGTGCTAGTCCCTACAGATCTGATTCACAATGTAATTGTGCAATTTAAATAATGAGCTGCGGTCTTAAGGAGGATAACATTATTTGTTCCTCCATATAGGATTATATTTCCCACATCATCAGAGTCAGGCTTGGTCATGTGATATTTGCTTTGACTGTGCCTTATGTGAAGGAACTGTGCATGCCAGCACCTTCAGAAGCTTTGAGAGGGAACACAGGACTCTGGCGTGTTTCTTTTTTAAAAAAAATACGTATTTTCTGTCATGTCGCACGTCCTGAGGCCACCACGTCGTGGCATGATTCTCTCAGCGATTCTGAAATTAAGAGAGCATAAAACTAAGCCTTTGCTGACCCAAAATGGAATCTATACGAGTAGAAAGTCATGTTTATTGTCAGAAGCCACTGAGATTTGGAGTTGTTTGTTGCTACAAACAAAACAAAACAAAGCAAAAACTTAGTTGATGCTGACTGGTATGGTCATTACAATAATTTTAAAAAAACAAATATTAAAATAGATGACATTGCTCCAATACAAGAACAACCTCTAATGAAAACAATATGCAGATTTTTCAAAGAACTGAGAATAGAACTACTATTTTAACCGGCAATCCTACTCCTGGATATTTACCTAAAGGAAAAAAAAAATCATTATATCAAAAAAGATACCTGCACCTGTATGTTTATTATAGCACTATTCCCAATAGCAGCCATAGAGAATCAACCTCAATGGATTGTGCCCATCAATGGAGGAGTGGATTAAAAATGTGATCTATTTACACAGTGGAGTACTATTCACCTACAAACACGAATGAAACCATGTCTTTTGCAACAACATAGATGAAGCTGGAGTTCATTTTTTTTTTTAACAGAAAGCGCTCAGACACAGAAAGACAAACACCACATATTCTGACTTACCAGATGGAGATAAATAATGTGTACACATGGAGATAGAGAGCGGAATGACAGACAGTGGCGACTCGGAAAGGTGGGGAGGAAAGAGAGTAAATGATAAGAAATTACTTGAAGGGTAAAATGTCCATTATTCCGGTGATGGATACACTGAAAGTCCTGACTTCACCACTGTGCAATACACCCATGTAACAACATTACACTTGCACCCCGTATATTTATACAGATAAAAAAAAGAAATACCTTTGTAAAATAAAAAGTAGGTGGTGAGAAAATTAAGTCTGGAATGATGGAATCTAACATTCAATACATTAGTTTCCTGTAATACACTGGAAAGCCAGTAATTTGCAGAATGACCTTGTGATTTTTAGGTGAAAAGATATGAACTAATATTCCTTTTTTGATATTGGTGCATTTGGCAAATGCTTAAAAAAAGGTGAACTCAGAAAAGAATTATCAAGTTTTCAAAGAGGTATATAAGGTAATATAGAAATTTAAGTAGTTCTGTGACTTCCTAATTGTAAGAGTTGTAAGACCACCTGATTTCCATCCAAAAGGTAAAATATATAAATTAGGATGGTTTTGAACAATAAATGTCTACTAAAATTGAACTTTGTGGCAAGGACCAAATCATCAAACCTAATGCTAAAGCTCTGAATCTATTTGTTTCCTGTAAATTATTTATGCTGAACAAAAATAGTGTAGGGAGAAGAGAATAAGATTGTGACTCTACCAGAACATTTTATAATTCAAGGTAACTGTAAGTACCTGAAAGATACAGAAATGTTTCTAAAAAGATTACTGGTGTGAATATTGACCTATGAAATTTACTGGAATCAAGTAGGGAAAGAAAAAGATTACTAAGTCATTAATGAATATTATACTGGTGAGTGAGCTTCTAGTTTGGGCTAAAATAGACTCATTTCTCAAGATTAACATAATCCTTTGTTCCTCCAAACTTCCATGAGAATGAAGCCAGCTGAGCATGCTCTCAACTCCCTGAGAGAGAATATTCTCCAATGGCAAGTTCAGATATGACCACAGTATCTAATAACACTAGCAGGACCTTCTAGAGAGTAGAGCTAAGGAACATAGAAACTATAGACCTGGCAGCTATTTTCAGGGAGCAGAACCCAGGCCAAATACGGGAATATGTTCCATGGTCAGTGTAGGTGCCCTTGCAACATCTACCAAGTAGATTCCATGAATGTTTTCTATTTCCACTTTTTATATGGAACCTTTTATAGAAATTTTTCTGTCCTAGTTTCACAATAGTATATTGGGCAAGCATGTGTGTGTGTTGGGGGAGTGGTGCGGGGCAGTACTTGCTTTATTTAGTACATAGATCTCTAGAGCAAGAACAGGCATATATACTGAGATTCGATGTGGAGATAATCATGAGGGTTTTTTTTTTTTGTTTTTTTTTTTTGGTTTTTTTTTTTGGTGTATTCTACATTTATTTGAAGGAAAAAAATAGTCTGCTGTATCTTCCTATAAGTAATTACATTTTTAAAATATTTGTCGGCATTCCGGAGAACTATAGTGTCATTGAACTTTGAGGCTAATGCCATGTTTGGAACCTTGCTTGGGTACCTTGATGAGGGGGTAAAAAGATTTCAAGTGAAGAAGGGAGAAACACAGTTTGTGACCAAGTGAGTGGCCTACATTATACTGTATGTGAATGAGAGTGTGTGTATGTGTGTATGTGTGAGAGAGAGAGAGGGAGAAAAAATATTTGCTGTTCTTTGCTGTGGGAGGAATATATTTCCCGAGCATGAATGGAGGCATGGTCCAATAACTTGTCTGGCAAATGGAATGCGTGCTGCTTTCCAACAGAATCTTTAGGAATCATAGTATCATAGGGAAAAGTAATTGGGAATATTTCACATCTGAAGTCTAGAAATAGGTGTATTGAAATATATATTTAACACACAACACCTTATAATTTTCTGTACCTCTAATCGAATCAATTGATTACCATAGTAGACCCAAAGCACCGTTAACTCACATGCATATTATAATGTATATTATTTGATTGCAGTTGTAATTTAACCAGTTTTTCTCTGATTAAAGGTCATCACTGTTTCGGTGAGTTAGGAAAAAATCTTAATCATGAAACTAAAATTTTACTTTAAATAACTATCAGCATCTCCTCAATTTGATTTCTCATTGAAAAGAAAATTATATTAGTTTTATTGCTGAACTTTTCAATTTAATAGTAGCAAATTCTTCAACTTGCAATTAGTGTTTAACTGGAACCGTCAAATAGGAAGTTTTCAACTTCCACAGGTCAACATAGTTTAAGTAAATGAAAGTAAGTTAGTTGTCCTCTGTACTGTAGAGAGAATAGAATAGTACGTACTTTGGCCCATAGGAGAAAATCTGGGGTCTAATTAAATAAATGAACAAAGAATGTCCTCTGGGTTCTTCCATGTTGTCACAAATGGCAGAATTTCCTTCTTTTTAAAGCTAAATAATATTTCTCTGTGTGTATGTGTGTGTGTATCTCCTAACTTATCCATTTCTATGTGTGTATGTGTATCTCACAACATATCCATTTCTGTGTGTGAGTGAATCTCACAATTTATCCATTTATCCAACCGTGGACGCTTAGCTTGTTTTCACATCTTAGCCATTGTGAACATGTTGCAATGAACATGGAGTACAGGTATCTCTTTCAGATATTGATTTCATTTCACATACACATGTATATATACACAATGTGTATAGACATATACACATATATACATGCACCTGTATGCATAGTGTGTATACAGATGTATACATGCTATCTCCAGACAAGAAATTGCAGAATCATATGGTAGATCTATTTTTTAATTTTAATGTTTTTGGGAACCCTCATACTATTCTCCATAACGGATATATCAATTTAGATGCTCACCAATAGTACAAAAGGGTTTTCTTTTCTCTACATCCTCACCAACACTTGTTATTTATTTATTTATTCATTTTGATAATAGCCATCTTGAAAAGTGTGACTTTTTGATAATGGCCATATTGATAAGTGTGAGGTCATGTATCATTGTGGTTACAGTTTGAATTTCTCTGATGATTAGTGATGTTGAGCACCTTTTCAAATACCTCTTGACTATTTGTTTATATTAGTTAGATGTCTATTCACATATTCTGCCCATTTTTTAAACAAGTTATTTTTGGGTATTTTTGCTATTGAGTTGTATGAATTTTAAAATAAATTTTAATATGAACCCTTTGTAAGTCATATGGCTTGAAAAAATTTTATTTGTATCTTTAGTTTGCCTTTTCATTTTTTTTTTTCTGCATAGAAGCTTTTTAGTTTGATGTAGTTCCAATTCGTTTATTTTTTATTTTGATCCTTGTGCTTTGGATATCATGTTCAAAAATGTATTACCAAGAATAATGTCAAGAAGACTTTTCCCTAGGTTTACTTCTAGGAGTTTACAATTTCAGATCTCATTTCTAAGTCTAATCCATTCTGAGGTTAGTTTTGTTATGGTGCAATATATGGATATCCAGCTTTCTCAATACTACTTATTGAAGGAACTGTCCTTTCCTCATTGCGTATTTTTGGTGCTCTTGTCAAAAATTGGATGACCATATATTAATGGGTTTATTTCTGGGTTCTCTATTCCATTCATACATGTGTTTGTTTTTATGCCAATACCATATTGTTTTGTTTACTATCAATTTTTAATAAGAAATCAGGAAGTTTGATGCCTCTAGATTTGTTCTTTTTAAGACTACTTTGAGATCTTTTATGATTCCAAATATATTTTGAGCATTTTTTTTCTATTTCTGTCAAAAATATCATTGGGGGGGGGCGGAGCAAGATGGCCGAATAGGAGCAGCTCCAGTCTTCAACTCCCAGCGCCAGCGACACAGAAGACCGGTGATTTCGGCATTTTCAACTGAGGTACTGGGTTCATCTCACTGGGGAGTGCCGGACGATC